>NW_020954596.1:66418534-66426857 GCF_900497805.2 Vombatus ursinus
TTTTCTTTTCTTTTCTTTTCTTTTCTTTTCTTTTCTTTTCTTTTCTTTTTGGCTAGGCAATGGGGTTAAGTGACTTGCCCAGGGTCACACAGCTAGTAAGTGCTATGTGTCTGAGGCCAGACTTGAACTCAGGTCCTCCTGAATCCAGGGCCAGTGCTCTATCCACTGTACCACCTAGCTGCCCCTAGTATGATTTTCTAATGGCAAATACACAGCCCATCACAGCATCCATCCTTAGAGACTTTCTAATCTGATGTAAGGCCTGGTAGAGCTTATGTGCTGTTGGCATAGTCTTTTAGAAAACAGAGTCAACTTTATGGCAAGATGAAGCATCAGAGCAGGAGTAGAGGAAATACTTAACTCTGTGAATTGTAAATGATTTGTATTCATAGGATGAACTGGGCAGAAAACAGTTCATTTTGGAAATTGAATAAAAGGCATTGCTTTGAAATGTTGGAAAAGAAAGTGGTCCAAGAATCTTTGGAATGTTTTCAGTTATTAGGTAGGGAGAAAGAGAAGTAAGATTGCCCTTAAGAAAGAAAAAGGTGGTCATTTCTAGATTGCTGTGGATGCCTTGGTTAAGTTGCAATATCACTTGGTCTTAGTTTTAGATCCAGAAGATCCTTCAGGTCCTTCGGGTCCAATCATTGCCCATTTTTACAGATGAGAAAACTAAGGGAAGCAAAGTGACTTCAAAAAGTCACACAGGGAATAAGTGGCAGAGTGAAGATTTGAACAACATTCAAATCCTGACTCTGAATCCAACTCTTTTTCCTCTTTACTATCTGTTTATTTTACCCATTTTTTCCCACTGACCAAAGTTGTTTCATTAAAAGTTTGTTTAATATCAATCAGATTTCAGCAGTGAGTATAGGACTAAATCAAAAGTCACAGAACAATCTGCTCGTTTTACCCAAATACCTGACAAGACCTGGTAAAGCCCTATCTCTATTACTCACATGTAGTGGAGTAAATTTGTCACTGAATTGTTATCCTATAGGTATTAATTACCTTAGTTTCCAGGGAGTAACTCAAGCACCATTAAGGAAAAAAGTTTGCTTTTTGTTTGTTTGTTTGTTCTTCTGTTTGTTTGGTTTTTTTAAGCTACAATTCACTCATAATGAAGTACATGATACAAAGTCTTCTTCCCTTTTCCCAGAATCAGTTTGGCTGATTGGATAATTAATTGCAAAAACAACTTTTGGTTTGTTTGCTAACAATACAGTCTTTCTTTTTTTCCTATGAAGTTTTTATGCTTGCAAAAGTGAAAATCAAGAAAACAGTTCTTTGCTGTTGCTTGTAATGGGGGGAAAAAGTACCTTAAACATTTAAAGTTTGCCAAAATGCTTCTCTGACTCATGAAGTTAGTTTTCAGAAATATTTTTCTTTCCCTCATAAGAATCAATCAAAAACATTTTTAACATTGGCTGTACATAAACCTTTATTTCAACATTGTCACTGAAACCCTCCTTAGATATCATATCATAGTCTGTGAGTGACTCAGGACTCTAGAAGGCTATGCCAGTAGAGGGTTCTGGTAGAACTGACAGGCTCAGTAATAGCCTGTATTCCTGTGTTTCAAAGACCAGCCTAGCTAAATTTAGAGAGGGATATCACTGGATTGACTGCATGGTTATGAGTTTTTCATCCATAACAGCTCTTGAAGAAATTGGTACCAAAGATGTATTGCAATCTGCATAGTAAATAATAGCTCACATTTACATAACAGGCACACACAGCTTTTTACATGATCTCATTTGATCTTCACAGCAACCCAGTGTGATTATAAATATTTTCAGATTATTAAACTGAGGCTCACAGAGGTTAAGTAACTTGCCCAGGGTCACAGCTGATAAGTTTTGGTTGAGTGATTTGAACCCTCATCTGCTTGACTCCAAGTCTACAGCCGATATCACAGTTGCCCTTCAGCTGCAACAGCAGAGAGAGTATCCACACTGACAAAAATCACGTGTCATCGGTGTATTAAAGTATCATTATTCCCTGTTAATGGTTATTATAGCTAGCTAATTGATTGAGAAATCAAGGCATAAGAGAAAACAAATTAATTTCATAATCTCAGATGTTGATCTGGAAATAGAACATTAGCCTATCTTTAAGTGTACTTAAGCAGTTATGTAAAACAATTGATCGAGTACTTAATAGTTTTACATGGAACTGGGGGCAATGTGTTCGTCATCTCTGATGAAAGTCAAGCATTTATCATCAAGGCCACTTATGTTTTCCCAATTCATAAATAAGATATTTGCCACTAGGAAGTCTTTTGGAAAAAAGAGCACTTCATACAAGTCTCCATGATTCTAGAATAGATTACTGAATGGACAATTTATACACACTTAAAGAGGGAAGATAGGGATACCAGCATTGGCAGGGACTCACTGTGAATGAATCAAGTCCATCCAACCTTGCTTCCCTTTTAGGCAGTTATGCAAACAGTAATTAAGGATAATGCTATAGATGAAGTATATCTGAATTTCCATGAGATATTTGACAATGACTTTCATGAATCTTTTTTTTTCCTGAAAAAGATGAAACCTGGACTGGTTACTACTATTAGGAATTAGAAGATTAAATGACCATAGCCCCAAATTATTGACTAATAATTAAAGTGAATCTGGAGGAAGTTCCCCAATGGCACACTATAAAAAACAAACAACAACACGAAAACAAACAAAAAAGTCCTTCACTTTGTTCTGTTCTTAAAAAAATTTTTTTTAAAGAGAATTTCCTTCTTTTTTTTATTTTGCATTTAAACACCAAAATTTAGAATTTCATATGGGTGGTAGGATAGATAAAAGATGATTATATATGAATCAAAATCTATTTTGTACAATTGTTTTAAATATCTAATTAATTAAGCAGGTAACATTTGATGCTGTCCTGCTGCTCTATTTCCTTCTGTTCTTTTCTATGTAATTTTAAAGGATTTCAATTACCCTCTTTTCTTTATTTCAATTTTTTTCTTTCTTGATAACATTATTACTAGCTGTCTTTCATTGTTACCCCACCCCTCTTGAGAGAGAGAGAGAGAGAGAGAGAGAAGGAAGCAAAAGAAAAATCCTTATAACAAATAAATATAGTGACACAAACCAAACCACACTGATCAAGTCCAAAAATGTATGTTTCCTTCTGTGTCTCGAGTGCCCAACGTCTTTGTCAAGAGGTGGATATGCTCGCTTTTTTTTTTTTTTTTACAATTTTTATTAATGTCTTAGATGGGAATAGAGTGAGGTTAGAGAGTAAAAAAGAAAGCACTAAAGAAGAAAATAAGGTAGAAAAAGTGCTCAGCTTGTAATTCTAGCCTAATCACGTGAAATACAATAGAAACAATTGTAACATCCTGATATTGGGCTAACGCAATTTGCACAACTATGGAATGAAGGATGAAATGGATATCAATAGCAGTTTATGGGACAGGGAAGACTTGGAGGTGTGAATGCAAACTTATTTTGAATAAGGAATGATGCGTAGCTGCTGAAAATGATCTTTGGATGAATTAATAGAGACATATAATCCAAGATGAGGAAGATGATAATCTCACTATATTCTGTGTTGCTCAGCTCATATATGTAATATTGCATTCAGTTCTAGGAGCTAGTTTTTTTTTAGAGGAAATTTGGTCAAGGTGGATCATTTTCAGAGGACAGCCAACTTTCCTCTGTTTTCTATTTTATGGCATCAATAGCTTCTGTAAAAATCTGAGCTTTCCCTCCCTTTTCCTGTATTTCAGAACTGTTTGACTTCTCACTCTGTCTCATTCTACATATTCATTCACATTCTAAATCATACTTCCACGACATCTCTCATAGCTCATTACCCTCATAACCTGTCACCTAGATTATTATTACAATATTCTAATTGGTCTTCCTGCTTCCAATTTCTCCCCACTCTTGTAGTCCATCTTCCACACTGCTTACCAAAGTTATTTTCCTTAATTAAACACAGATCTATGTCACTCCTCTACTCAATAAATTCCAGTTGCTCCCTATTACCTCAAGAATTAAATGTCAATTTCTCTGTCGAGTTTTCAGAGCCCTTCACAACCTGACCTCCACCTATATTTTCATCTTCTTTGGACATTACTCACTTTCTTGGAATAATGGGATCCAGGCAAACTGGTCTTCTGACTGTTCTTTACACAATATTCTCTGTACCCTATCTCTGTGCTTTTGTTCTGGTTGTTCCTCTGTTTGAATATATTGCCTTCTCAGGGTCACCTCATGGAATCTCTTTCATCATGCAAGATGTAGCTCAAGAACCTACTTCTGTATAATTTTTATCCATCCTCTTCAACTGCCCGAGACTAACTACTGTATATTTATTATCATTTATTTTCTATATACTTATATAGGTCTTTGTTATTTCCCCTATTAGAATTTAAGCCTCCTTATTAATAGTAATTATTTGACTGATCACATTGGTATTTCAAGCACCTAGCAACCTGACACAACATTCAATATTCACTAATTAACAATTCCCTATTCTTTTCTTTATTATAATAGACTATAGAGGTGGCCCTTTTCCTCAAAGCCAAACCCTCTACATCTACCCTATCGTATCCTCTGGCAGTTTGCCCCATAGTCATCTCCTCCATTCCTTAATTTCTCCCAACTGAAACTGTTGCACTTGACCCGACAATCCCTTCAAGCTTTCATTTATTCTCTATTATCTCTTTTAGAACTGAACTCCTTAAAACAAACAAAAAAAGAAATAACTGCCTACACTCATTCCTTCTACTTTTGCTTACTTTGTCTCAACCCATTGTCCTCTGGTGTACAACCTCATTACTCAACTGAAACAAAACTTTTTCAGGATAACCAATGACCTTTTAGTTTACAAATGCAACCACATCCTTATTGACCTTTCTTCAACATTAGATACTGTTGATCAGTCTCTCCTCCTGATTATTGGGCACAATCCCCCTGGTGAGAATAAATGAGCAGTACAGTTTTAATCTTGCTTCAAGTCTGGGCTGAACACGCATGATTTAAGAGAAGGAATATATCTCTAAATAAAGTAAGAAGTTTCCTTTTCATCAGTAGGAGCAAATAATATATGTGTGTATATGTATATGTGTATATATGTATGTATATATATGTTTGTGTATGTATATGTGTGTGTGACATGATGTATAAACTTTGTCTCAATCTGGCAAGAAGAGGCATGTGTTGAGTAATAGACAATCTGTACCACTTTGGCTTCCATAAACCAGATGCATGATGGATAAAGGAAACGATGGTCAAAAAGACAATATTTAGGAAAACTGAGGATAAACAAGAGTGCTCCTTATTTAAGTGAATAATGTGGGTATAGAACTATCCCCATTAGCTGGGAGCAATTTGTGTTATAAAATTGGCTCCTGACATATTGTTGAACCAAGGAGAGGCCTCCTGGATTTTGGCAGTGAATAACATACTTCATCCATTATCATACAAAAGAAGATGCTTTCCACATGTCTATATTTGTCTTACATTAACAACTCTTCCTTACTTAAATATATCTAGAAATTTTTTGTTTATGAGGCAAAAAAGTCTGGGAAATTATGATCAAATAAATAAAACTGACATGAATATGTTATTCTTCTAAATGACTTATTTTAACCAAAACAAACAAACAAAAAGGACAACAATTACTCCACAAACATTTAAAGCAATTCTGTACATTTTCATAATGTTGAAATCAGTGGATAGAACACTGAACTTGGAGTTAGGATGACCTTAGTTTGAATCAAGCCTCAGATAGTTATTACTCATGTAACCTTAAGAAGGCAAGTCACTGAACCTTTTTCCAGCCCCAGTCTTCCTATCTGTAAAATGGGCACTTACCTCACAGGGTTGTTGCAAGGATCCATAGAAATGCCATATATAAAGTTCTTTGCCAACCTTAAAGGGCTCTGTGAATGTAGCTATTATACACATAGTATATACAGACCAGCTTCATGTAAAATGCCTGCAAAAAGCTCAGGAAATTAGGTTAATGCAAAATGTGACCTTTTCATTTTATGAAGAGATATTCCTGTTTTTGTTTTATTCCTGGAATTATCCAGGTCTCCTTCATTACTAATTAGTGTTATTCTAGTAATGAAAAGTCATAGCTTGCATATTTTAAAATAGTTCTACTTTATCCTTCTGTTCTACTTGCCAATTTAATTACAAATATATGAGATGAATATTTGGCCATTCATACCAAATTTCATTCCAGAACTGTTTTTTTTTAATATTCTGTTGTTTATTCATCAATAAATATCCTGAAATGTTGAATACTCCTTTTTTGGGGGGGGGTAGAGGAGGTGAGGAGATAGGGAATAGCAATCATAGCTAACACAAAAGGGAAGAGCTTTGGCAGTAATAGCAGTTGGAGCAAAAATTAGGCAACAATCTGAGAATATAAAAACAGTTTTATTTTTAAAAAGACAAGATCAAGAAAATCACAAGAAATAAGCATTTGGAAAAAAGACAGTTTAGTCAAAAGGGAAATAGAAAGACTTAAGAAGTTGCAAACTCAACTTAGCACATTTAAAATTGAATCAAGCGAATAAAAAAAAACTTACAAAAATGACTGTAGGTATTTTAAACATACTGCACCCAATTTCCAGATTCCATTTTAAGAAAAGATGATTCATTCAATATGTATGGTGTATATATAATCAAGTAGCACTTAAAAAAAAACCTTCAAATTGTATTGTCACCCATTCTTTACTTCTGTCAGGCAAAGGGGAAGATGTTAAGGAACTCATTTATGTCATCTTCAATTTATTTTTTCTAAGATAAGATTATTGAAGTATGCTATTCCCTCTTCTTCCTCCTACTTTTTTTTTTCTTCCTCCTACTTTTGAAGAAAAAAATGTTCAAAAGTTATTTTGAGGAAGTGGATGGGGAGTGAGAGATCATGTTGGTGAAGATGTTTTTTTAATTTATTATTTTTTTAAGTTGGCCATGTGTGGAGAATTATTTAGCTGCTCTCACTTCCTACCTAGGTTGGAAAGTTCTTTTCATACGCTGATTGTGGGGAGAACTAAGGCAAAATTGTATTCACTGTACATACTATGATTCTGCTAGGTTCTTCACTTCTTTGTGCCAGAATGTATCATGCAAATAAAATTGTGCTATCCTGGAATGTGATGAGAGCCTGGTTGTATTCATTTATCCAGAAATTAAATAAAAGATCATTGAAGTTGTTCTTCATAACTGGGAGCCTCTTTGTCCCATGATGTGTGCAAGTGGCAGTTTGGGTTAGGCATCAAGGGTATTAAATTATTTAGTTTATTAGTTGGTTTCTTGTCAGTATGCCAGCCTTTTCAATGGGTATAGTTGGGCTTTGGATAGTAATCTTCTAACATTCATGGTGACTCCATTGTATATATACCCATTCTGCTACAAAAATCCATTATTATTTAGCAATACATACAAAGACTTACAATTTGAATATACATGGTAGATCATAGATAATATTTTTTTCTTTTTATTCTTATATTTAAAGAAGGGATTTGTCATTTTTTTAAACTGGTAATGAGAAAATTATTTGCTAGAGATGGGATAATAAATATTCTATCTCTTTTAATTTCTTCCATATTTATGTTAGATATTACTTGGGAAAAAATAAAACTTTAAACTTTGGACGATTGATTTGTCCTTAAGGACAAAAAGCGCTCATGTTTAGCCTAATTCCCTACCTGAAGAGCTGTGAATCATTTAGTTTTTGTTTTATTGCAATTGAGTTGGTGGATGACCAAATTCTATATTTTTGATAGTTGGCATTCTAGAAATGTCTTTGATCCTGGTATGTCTAGAGTGGCAGTCCCACTCTTCACTCCAAACTCCTTGTTGTCAAAAGAATTACATTTCTTCTGATTCCATCCCCTACCACCTTCTTACTTTTTCTGTTTATATCTATTCTCTTGGTGGTGGTGGTGGGGAGTTGATCTTCCTTTTCAGTAATAACTTCCACAGTAATTCAGAATGTATTTGATAATGAGGTTCAGTGATTTTATTTAAATGATCCAAAATCGTAGCTGCAAATTGAGTAATGGAGATTTTTTTTTCAATTATCCTTTCCCAGAATACTCTAGAAAATTGAAATCTATTTTGGAGCATTAAAGGAAAGCACTAGACTTCAACTGTGATATTCTAGGGAATGTGAGTAAAACTTAGGAGCCTTGTACTGCTTTTCTGTCATGTGCTATTCCTTCTCATATTTGGACTCTGAGGGCTTGGTGCAGCATCAAGAAAGGCATTGACTTGTTCCTTCTCCTTCCCTTCTTTTCCCTTCCCTTTCCTCCCTTCCTTTCTTCCTTCCTCCCTTCTTT
>NW_020954596.1:66426867-66454742 GCF_900497805.2 Vombatus ursinus
TTCCTTCCTTCCTTCCTTCCTTCCTTCCTTCCTTCCTTCCTTCCTTCCTTGCTTCGGAGGTATCCATCAAAGCCTAGCAGATAAAGCTGCTCTCACAGCCAAAGAGGCTTATATTCAAGGCCTAACTGACATCAACTAATTGTGTGACTCTGGGCAAGTTCCAGCCTCTCAGTTCTCCAGGCAACTCTCTTAACATGATAAAATATAGAGAAGATGTCAAGCTATATCTGTTAATCTGTTGGAAAAGGTGATTTATTTTTGGTCTGAAAACTGTGTAAACTAATGGACTTTGGAAGAGCCACAGTCATTTATGTAGATCATTGCTTCTTTTGAAAATGCATTTAAGTACATATCAGCGCAGTATACACATATGTGGACATGGCAAGAGGTCATGTGGATGTTCATTAGAAGCTTATAGTCTCTAGAAGAGTTATAAGTAAGACACAGAGTTAGCAATTTATCAAAGGAACCTTTTAAGAAAATAGTCTCAACTATGAAATTATTCTGTAAGAAAGACTCTAGCTTGCCTGCAATGTATATTTTTGGAACTCCTTTGGATTTTTCTTTTATAAGCTGGGTGACTTGTAGAAGATTATGAGGCTCCAACGGGGCATATAGTAAGTGGGTTGGGTTCAGTCTCTCATTGTTGTTCCCTATCAGTCATACTACTCTGTGATAACTCTATGGCTACATTAGGGAGCTGAAAGAACAACCCTAGGCAAAACAGTTGAACTTTTTAAATCATATTTCTCCATTGAGAGCCAGTCTGATGTAATGAATATGCCTTAGAAACAAGAAGACCTGGGTTCAAGTTCTCATTTTGACAATACTAGCTCAGATACCCTGAGTAACTCAGATTGTCTCTTAGCTCCACAGGCAACTGGCTCAGACTGGAAATTGCAGAAAAGTTTCATTAGTAGAGTAAGTTCCTGCCTGTGGGAGCTACTAATACCAATGAAATCCCAGACCTGGTTCCAAAAAAAAAAACAAAAAAAGATTTCAACAAACTGGATTCTGAGGTGAATTCTGCACACAGAAACACAACTTTGAATGTTACCATACTTGCACTCACATCTAGTAACTTTGTCTTCCTTGAAAGGCATGTTGTGTGAAGCCTGTGAATTGTATTCTAATGCTGACATTAAGCCTCAGCATCAGAGGAAATCAAATTCAGCTGTTAATAAACTTCCATCTGAAGTACTGCCTATGAGCTCCAGCTTCCTATCTCTGCTTTGAGTTCTTTTTAAATGGTTTATGTGTTGAGGGGGTGAATTATCATCGTTTTGTCTCATTTCTCAATCCATTTCTCAGAAACTTTGGGTATTAAAAATCAGTTGAGGAAATGAAAAATGAGGCTGGTAACCCAGCCTATGGCTGACCTTGCAAGTGCAGTGCATAACACACTTGGCATCCTGCTTATATGACCTTAGTTATTAACTATTAAAACATAAGACCTTGACCTTGAAGGCATCAAGAAAATCCAGATAAAGTATTATAACCCTATGTATATATGCTATTAAACATTTAAAAAAACAAATAAAATTAGATATGCTATCTATTATGAATATATCTTTCTTTACTTGAAATGTGCTGATTTTTATTTAGGCCAGGTTCTTTTTAGAATTAATGAAACAACTCTGTATCCAGAGAATTTTAATGTAAGTTAATCAGTTTATTGGGGGGTTAGGTGGCACAGTGAATAGAGTGCTATTCCTGGATTCAAGAAGACTCATCTTCATGAGTTTAAATCTGGCCTCAGACACTTACTAGCTCTGTGACCCTGGGCAAGTCATTTAACCTTGTTTGCCTCAGTTTTCTTTTTTGTAAAATGAGCTATAGAAAAAAAATGGCAAATCACTTGACTTATCTTTGCCAAGAAAACCCCAAATGGGATCACAAAGAGTCAGACACAACTGAAATATCTAAACAGCAACAACAATCAGTTTATTAAGTCCTGCACTTGTTCAAGCTAGTCTTATTAAGAACTCAGCCCTAGGGGAGAGAGTTGAGTGAGGGCACTATGGTATAGAGGATAGAACTTTAGACTTGGTATTACAGAAAATTGAACATGCATCCTACCAAAGATACTCTTAGGTTTTGTAATAGTGGGCAAGACATTTAACCTTTGTAGTCCTCAAATTTCTCATTTGTAAAACAGAGGTTTTGGACTTGATGGACTCTAAAGTCTTATTTGTTTCTAAATGCATTATCCTATGACAGTCATCATCTAGATATACCACTAAAATGACCCTTTATATGTTCCAGCCTTCCCCCTTATTCCAGAAATATCCTTCAGTGGTAATACAAATGTCCAGGGGCTGGGACATCTGAGTGGAGTCATTGGTCAGAGCCCATAAAATCCTGAGATATCCATCAATAACAATGACCAGTGGCCTAACTAAGGACTCATAAAGACTGTAATTGGTCCCCCTAAGACAGGGCCTTCTCTTGTGGATGGTAGGAGCACTCTTGAGTTACCACCAAAGGTTGGTGCCAGTAACAATGCTCTTATGGAGACCAAAGGAGTATACTGCAGCTGACTCTACACTTTTCGGCTTGACATTAGGAGTTCAATGCTGGAAGCTAAGTTCAAAGTCTCAAGAGCCTTTCTTTAAGATTGTACATCTGAGACTATGGATATAGTCAACTTTGGCATAAGCCAACAAACCCTTGCCTGCTAAGTATAGGGTATCACACTCAAAATTGTTTGAATTTGCATTTCCCTTATTAATGATTTGGAATATGATTTTTTAAAAATTTTGGTAGTTCTTCTTTCTGCATTGGATTGAATTGGTGATAGGTTTTCAGATCCAGGTCACAGTCCAGTTTAGCAAATGCAAGTACAATGATAATATCATTTTTCATCCAGAGGTTCCCAGAGTGGGTGATACCACTCTCTGGGGGCCACTGGAATGATCCAGGGGGTTGATAGTAGCATTGGGTGCAGTTGAGGGCTGTTGAATAAAAATAAAGGGGTGGTAGACAGAAGAAAAAAGGTAACGAAAGAAGAGAAGAAATTTTGAAAAATCAGTCGTACATGTTTCATTTGTTGTGTAACAGAGTTAAAGTCATAGTGTTTACATTATTTTCCAAATAAACACACAAAATGCAAGTTATAACCAATCAGTTGTCAAGGATGCCAACAGGTCTTAACAAGCAAGTACTGGCAGGTGAGCATGTTGTATATTGTCAGGCTATCTAGCATGCATTGGCAGTAATATGTGTGTGCAATGACTTGTTTACATTATAATACTATACAGTTAGATGAGGCAATATTGTATCATCAAATTTCAATGCAGGAAACAATCCACAAATTTGCAATAAATTATTAAATTTAAGATGCATCATTTAAAATATACATATATTTTTGAAATTATGTGATTTAAAAAAAAACATTAGAGGGTTAAAAATTTCCAGGAGGATGCTGAGTATTTTTTTTTTCTTTTGGTGAGGCAATTGGGGTTAAGTGACTTGCTCAGAGTCACACAACTAGTGAGCGTTATGTGTCTGAGGACAGATTTGAACTCAGGTCCTCCTGATTCCAGGGCTCGTGCTCTATCCACTATGCCACCTAGCTGCCCCCATGAGTAATTTTTTTAAAGGGGGTGGTAAGCCAAATAAGTTTGGGTACTTCTGTTCTAAACAAACAAATTCCACGACTTCATTGGATAATATATTCATTTTGAGGAATGTTCTAGACAATAAAATGATTATACCAGATAATTAGTAACTTCCCTAGAGATTCACTATAGTAGTATTTGACCAATATATGTTGTTTTAGAGTGAATTCGTTTTGTCTTAAATAAAAGTCTTCAATTAATTGCTGAGCCCATTAATTAAAATCATCAGTCATAAAAAGTTTGACATTCTGAAAAGTGTGGTTCTTATCATTCCTTGTCTATTTTCCTGTGATTGCAGAAGTAGTAATAAGTTTCACAAAATTGAGGGCCATTTAATTCTTGTTTTGTTTTGTTTTTCTTTCATGGGTTACGATGGTTAACTTATTGGGGATGTGACGCCATAGTTTAATAGATTGTTCCTCAGAAAACTGTCAGTCTACTAGAGCTTTTTTTTTTTTTTTTGACATGGAGAACTTGTAAGAGTTTATTTTGCTCCTGTGGCATAACTTTCAAGATCCATGCCACAAAGCATCATCAGAGTAAGCCACTCTGCAGATATTTTGGAATACTAAAGACAAAACATGCATCACTGAATTATTCTGAATGTCCTCTCCATCTAAAAATATTTTAAACAGTTTTTTTCCCTGTTGCATTATATTAGTTCCACTAATGTCTTATATGTTGCATGGCTGTTTACTCAGCCTCCTAACAAAAATGATCTTACCATCTGTATATTAGTATATGAACATTAATTGGTAAAGATGACTCTGTAGCTTGGCAGTAGTAGTGTTCTGCATGATGAAGTGTAGCTAGAGTGAACCCTAGGGAATAATCTTAAGTCTCTGGTTCCTTGAGTTTGTGTAGCTCAGGTGTTTTCTATGCTTTGTCTGCTGCCAGTTGACTTATTCTCAAAGGTATGTGGTCACTAACTCTTCAGGAAGAAAGTAATAGTCGCTTCTGTTAATGACTTGAGGATGGGGAGAGCATAGGGAAAAGGAAAAACCCTGGAGTTGGTTGGAACAATTCATTACAAAGAATATTCTTGATGTGTGTTTAGCTACAGTGAATTGAGGAATAGAAAAGTCTTATTTGATGGCTATGAAGTATATCTGTTTCCTTATCCTGGGAAGCATTTAATTTTAAAATAGGAGTTTTATTTTGGCAAGCCTCCATTGGGTTACTTCTCTTTGGTTTTATATTAAACTTGAATAAACTTGATGTCTTAGACAGAACTGTGCTGATTACTACTGTTAAAGCATTTTGTTATGTCTCTGTATAGACTTTAGTATAAAGGTTGATTGTAAGGAGCCAAGAAATGGAAGGTAATCCCTATCCACAGTGCTTACAACCAGTAAATAATAGCACCAAGAGCCAAGGGATTTTATAGTCTTTCTGATGAGGATGAGTGTGTGTGCATGCATGTTTCTGTCTCTCTCTCTCTCTCTCTCTCTCTCTCTCTCTTTCTCTCTCTCTCTCTCTCTCTCTCTCTGTCTCTGTCTGTCTGTCTTTCTCTCTGTCTCTCTGTCTCTGTCTCTCTGGCTATCTCTCTGTCTCTCTCTCTGTCTCTCTCTCTCTCCTTCCCTCCCTCCACCCCATGAGAGAGAGGTATGTGTGAGTATGTGAGTGTGCCTATGACTGTGTGCATCTATATGTGTGTTTGGCAGGTGATGGGAGATTGGCAAAAAACAAATTTAAGAGATAGTTTATAATTTATGGAGAAAATAACTTACTTAAAAATGTCCATGTATTAAACCCTTAATAAGTATTTTAATGAAAGATTGTGAGAATAAAACCTTAAAATATTAAAGTATAACAAATAGTTCACTATATTCAAAATATGTATGCATATTTATTCTTTGTTGTCATTTGTCCTAAATTGTGAGATGTATACTTACAAAAAACAACTCAAGGCAATCTTTAATGAATATGTAACTGACAAGAATATTATCTTTCTTATATTCAGGGTCTCAAAATCAACTCCTTCAGGGAATTGTATGATTTTCTTTGAATAAACTTTATTATTAACTCATAATACTTCTCCCCCTTTGTTATCCAATTCAGGTCTAAATCATCTATGTTCTGTTTATCCTGATTGTTTGAAAGATGGGTTCCTGCTGCTGTAGAATTTTTGTAATCCCTGGGAGACTGTAATTCTGTAAACATATTCATTCACTAAAATTGTTTCCCCTCTTTGTCCTAAACCTAACTGTGCAACTTGATCATAGATGTGAATAGCCATGTGTGTTAGCTGTTTATTGCTTGACTTGTCATCAAAACATTAGTTTTTTGGGTGCTGTTGGTTGGTGCAAACCTCTTCTAGAATCACAGAATGATAGGACTAGAACTTTAGAGGTGATCTAGTCCAACATCCCTTCACTCCTAAACTTTGAAAAGATAAGAAATTGAGGACCAGAGGAATGAAATGATTTATCTAAGGTCACACAGTTATTGGCAAAGTCAGGACTCTAAACAAAGGGATTATGAACATTTATATGTTGTTTTAAACTTTACAAAGCCTTGTGACTTTGTTAGACAAGTAGTCCAAGTATCACCCCCATTTTATAAATAAGAAAATGGAGTTAGACAGGTGAAATTACTTGCTTAAGATTACATAGCCTGGATTTGAATTTAAGTCTTATGACTGCAGGTTTCAGGATTTTTTTTTAATGTCTCCTATGAGTATAACTTTAAAACCTCTGGATCAGACCAACAGTTCTGTCAATTACTACCTTGTGATCATTATTAGCAAGTCACTTGGGTCTCAGTTTCTTCATCTGCTAAATGAGGGGGCTGGAGTAGATGGCCATCTGTCTCCAAATCTATAATATTCATTTGTAATATGAAGGAGCTTGACCAGATGACCTAAAGGGTCTCTCACTTCTATATCTAATCCAACAAGTCTCCATAGGGCAAAATTCTGTGCTCACGGTTTTGAAAGTCACTGAGAAGAATGGCCTCTTACCATAGCAAGTGGTGGAAGAAAAGGAAAGGTGGAAGCAGATTATAAAAATCCTTAAAATCCAGGAAGTGGAATTTAAGCTTGATAGTGTGGAAAATAAGGCACCATTAAACATTGTTGGGTAAGGCACCAAATGGCCTAGTAAATCATATAAATGATATTTAGGTCAGATTAGTCTTCTGGTATACAGCATTGATTGAAAAGGAGGACATGAGTCACAAAATATAGCTGAAAACTAGATAAGTACTTGAAAATTGAAAGATGGGGACAAATAGCAAGAGATTTTGGTTAAAACATCCACAGCACTCATCTTAAGTCTAAAACCCCAGAGGTTCAATCCTGGGTCACTGGGAAGATAGCAGTGTTCTTTCTGAATTTCTTTGGGCG
The DNA here is from genome assembly GCF_900497805.2 of Vombatus ursinus. Classification (NCBI taxonomy): domain Eukaryota; kingdom Metazoa; phylum Chordata; class Mammalia; order Diprotodontia; family Vombatidae; genus Vombatus; species Vombatus ursinus. The sequence goes on from NW_020954596.1 coordinate 66,433,834, forward strand.
AGACTGTGTTTATATTCCCAGAGCTTAGAGCAGTGCTTTGAATATTTTAGATGTTGAATAAATATTTGAATTAAATAAAAATTAATTGAAATATAAGAAGCAAAAAACAATCTATAAATGTGGATTGACATGGGTAAAAGGGCAAGAGCAAGAACTATTTGAGAGTAATTAGAAAGGAGTGATTAGTTAAACCATAATGTTGGTGAGTTCTACAAAGGAGGAAGAATAAAGACAGCGAAGCTAAAGACCAAGGACTGGGCCTAAGGGGAATGTCCATGTTCATAGATTAAAAAGTGTAAGACTCTCAATATCTTTGTTTTTATTCATTAAAGTACAGAAGTACATATAACATTGATTCTTTCTATAAAAATGACTCTAAATGAGAGAAGAAAATAAAGATAGAGTTTTCTGGAGAGTATAGTGTGGCCTATAGTTGAGGCTACTGGCCTTTAGCATTAGGAAACCTGAATTTAAGCCCTGGCTCTGTCATGGAATAACATGTATGACCTTGGGTAAATTAGCTACTTTATCTGCATCTCAGTTGCCTCATGTGAAATTTTCTTTGTTTTGATTGTCTTAAAAAGTGCAATAGACATTAAAAAAAGACAAATCTTTTTAACTGAATAACCTATTAGGAATACCCAAATTCCTCAGTGAAACTGGGTATTTAAACTGCATAAGCTCTAAGGTCCATTTTGATCCTAGCTTCTTTTCTCATCATTTAGATTGTCAGAGACCAAGTAAGTCAGAGTAATTTTAGGAAATCCAGAAGTGTGTCCATTAGTTGTGATGGGTTTCTGTAATATAGACATAATAAGCAGTGGTCAGTAGAAAAGATACTTTCTTTAAGGAGGATTTCATTGTATTTAGGACTGAGAGGCAATGTAGTATAATGCAGTAGTGTCCAAAGTGGAGTCCTGGGCCTCTAGGGTGCGTGTCATTACAATAGTGTTTGTGTGATTAACCAATCAGAGGTTGGGGTGTTGGAGATGTAGTCCCCTTCTCCTTGACAGTCAGTCATTGGATTTGTCTCCAGGATAACCAGACCCAGTTTTGCTCATTTTTATTGTCCAGTGCTCCCTTAGTCTACCCTCACCCCCTTCTGCTCTCATATTGATGCCTCAGGGCAGTTCTAACCAGTCACCTGGTGAAATGTAGCATCTTCTGCTTGCCAGTGCCTTTGACAAAGGTTCCACCTTCTGTTCCCTGGACCACCTTACATCTTCCGCCATCTCTGGGTTCAAGAGGGATGAGCAGCAGACTGAAGATTTCTGACTTTTCATTTTGTGTGGAAGAGAAGGAGTCTCACAGGGTAAGCAGGCATGGATGGATTTTGAAAGATTATTCCCTTGCATATCTCATTGAATTATTTCCCACCCCTCAAAAAACCCACCCTTCTTCCAAATTTCCCTATTTCTGTCAAAGATATCATCATTCTTCCAGTCATCCAGGACACCAGTGTCATCCTTAACTTCTAACACTCATTCAGCATACAATACAATCAGATGGAAAATCTTGCCATTCCTATATACCCAACATCTCTATATCTGTCCCCTTCTTCCCTCTCACATAGCCTCTATCCTAGTTCTTGTCTGGGTTCTTGTAATAGTCTCCTAATTGTTCCCCTAGCTTCAAGTCTTTCTCCTCTCCAATTTATCCTCTACATAGTTAAGAAAGTATTATTTTTTCTTCTAAAAAGCAGGTTATACTCCTATTTGGTAAAGTCCACTGGCTACCTATTGCCTCAAATATTTTATCTTCATCTCAATCCTTAATTTGTTTTTGCAAGTTTTATGCATGCATACATGCTTTATAATGTACACAGTGATTAATCCAATAGTACATGTATATACATTATAAATAAGTAATTTTGTTGATTTTTTCCCCATTAAAAAAAAAACAAACTGATAGGAGTGCTCCATCAGAAAAGTTTGGATATTGCTGGTCTAATAGTTAAAAGAGTGCTGAATTTAAAGATAGGAAAACTTGGGTTTGAATCAGATACTTACTAGTTATATGACCCAGAGTAAGTCACTTAAAGTCATTGGGCCTTTGTTACTTCATATGCAGAACTAAGGGTTTTGGGCTTAATAACTCTCAAAGTCCTTTGCAGCTCTAAATCCATGATCCTATGAATAATAATATCTTCCATTAATGTAATAGTTTTTTATGGTAATTTTTATTTACTTTTTTTGTTTTCAACATTTACTTCCACAAGATTTTGAGTTCCAAATTTTCACCCCATCTTGCCCCTCCCCCCACCCCAAGATGGCATGCATTCTAAATACCCCTTCCCCTAGTCTGCCTTCCCTTCTATCTCTCCTCCCCTTCTCTTATCCCCTTCCCCTTCAATTTTCCTGTAGGGCAGGATGGATTTCTGTACCCCATTTCCTGTATTTATTTCCCAGTTGCATGTGAAAACATTTTTTTAAACATGTATTTTTAAAACTTTGGGTTCCAAATTTTCTCCCTTCCTCCCTCCCCACCCACCCTCATTGATAAAGCAAGCAACTAAATATAGGTTATGTATGTGCAGTTATGCAAAACACTTCCATAGTAGACATGCTCTGAAAAACTAACTCTATTTCCCTTAATCCTATTCCGCCCACCCATTTATTCTATTCTTTCTTTTGACCCTGTCCCTCCTCAGAAGTATTTGCTTCTGATTACTCCCTTTCCCAATCTGTCTTCCTCTCTATCATTCCCCTGCTCTCTTGTCCCCTTTCCCCCCTATTTTCCTGTAGGGTAAGACAGATTTCCATACTCAATAGAGTGTGTATGTTATTCCCTCCTTAAGTCAAATCCTATGAGAATAAGATTCACTCATTCCCTCTCACCTTCCCCTATTTCCCCTCTACTTTAAGAGCCTTTTCTTTTCTGTTTTTTTTTTTGGTGGGATAATTTACCTCATTCTACCTCTCCCTTTCTCCTTCTCCTAGTATATTCCTCTCTCACCCTTTAATTTTATTCTCTAGATATGACCCCTTCATTTTCAACTCATCCTGTGCCCTCTATCTGTCTATATCTATATACACGTATATATAATTTTCCCCCTCCAACTACCCTAATACTGACAAAGGTCTCATGAGTTACAAATATCTCTTTCCATGCAGAAATATAAACAGTTCAACCTTAATAAGTCTCTTATGATTTTCTCTTTCCTATTTACCTCTTCATGTTCCACTTGAGTCTTGTATTTGAAAATCAAATTTTCTATTCAACTCTGGTCTTTTCATCAAGAATGCTTGAAAGTCCTCTATTTCACTGAATGACCACTTTTTCCCCCTGAAGGATTATACTCAGTTTTGCTGGGTAGGTGATTTTTGATTGCAATCTTATCTCCTTTGCTCTCAGGAATATTATATTCCATGCCCTACAGTCCTTTAATGTAGAAGCAGCTAGATCTTCTGTTATCCTGATTGTGTTTCCACAATCCTTGAATTGTTTCTTTCTGGCTGCTTATAATGTTTTCTCCTTGACCTGGGAACTCTGGAATTTGGCTACAATATTCCTAGGAGTTTTTCTTTGGGGAATCTCTTTCAGGAGGATATCGGTGGATTCTTTCCATTTCTATTTTGCTCTCTGGTTCTAAAATATCAGGGCAGTTTTCCTTGATAATTTCTTGAAAGATGATGTCTAGGCTCTTTTTTTGATCATGGCTTTCAGATAGTCCAATAATTTTTAAATTCTCTCTCCTGGATCTATTTTTCCAGGTCAGTTGTTTTTCCAATAAGATATTTCACATTGTTTTCTAGTTTTTCATTCTTTTGGATTTGTTTTATAGCATCTTGATTTCTCATAAAGTCACTAGCTTCCAATTGCTTCTATTCTAATTTTTAAGGAAGTATTTTCTTCAGTAAGCTTTTGGACTTCCTTTTCCATTTGGCCAATTTTGCTTTTTAGGGCATTCTTCTCCTCATTGGCTTTTTGAACCTCTTTTGCCATTTGGGTTAGGCTATTTTTAAGGTGTTATTTTCTTCAGTATTTTTTTTTGGGTCTCCTCAAGCAAGCTGTTGACTTATTTTTCATGATTTTTTTGCATCACTCTCAGTTTTTCCTCTACTTCTCTTACTTGCTTCTCAAAATCGCTTTAGAGCTCTTTCAAGGCCTGGGACTGATTCATATTTTTCTTGGAGGCTTTGGATGTAGGAGCTTTGGCTTTGTTGTCTTCTTCTGGTTGTATGTTTTGATCTTTTTTGTCACCAAAGTAAAATAATATAGTCTGACTCTTTTTGTGCTGCTTACTCATGATCTTGGCCAATTACTTGAGTTTTAAACTCTTTGTTAAGGTAAAAGTCTGCTTCCAATGTGGAGAATGTACTATCCCAAGCTTCGGGGGTTTGTACAGCTGTTATCAAACTTCTAGGGACCTGAAAATTTTCAGTTCTCCCAAGGTGGTATGATAAGGGGCGAGGTGTTTTCTCTTCACCACCACCACAAGCTCCACTGCACCAGTGTTCCTCCTTGTCCCAGGACCGCCCCTCAGAACTCTGACCCAGATCCAAGCACTGGTAAAGCAAGAGATTCCTGCCTCAGCACTGGGAAAGAGATCCCTGCAATTCCCCTCTGATCAGCAACTCGATTCCCCCTCAGTCTGTGGGTCAGAAGCTCAGTAAAAGCCGTGGCCCCAGGCCGCACTTGAGACTTGTGGCCGAGACCTAGCTCCTCTCTCACCACAGTCACAGATTTTTCCCACTGACCTTCTAAGTTGTCTTTGGTGTTTGTGGTTGAGAAGTCTGGAAACCACCACAGCTGCCCACGATTCAGTCTTCTGAGGACTGCTCCAGGGTTGCTGTGGACTGTGCACCCACACCACACTGTGTTCCTCTCCCTACCCGGAGTGATATACCTTTCTGATCAACCATCCAGGCTGTCTTTGGCTGGAAATGTGTTTCCCTCTGTCTTTTTGTGGGTTCTGCTGCTTTAGAATTTGTTTAGAGCCATTTTTTTAGGTATTTGGAGGGCTTTGGGTGAGAGCTCAAGACAGTCACAGCTTTCCCTCCTCCATCTTGGCTCCGCCTGTAATATTTTTAGTAATGGTGCTAGGTCATCTACTTTGAATCCAGTATTCTTTTCACTGAACTTTTTAACCAATAAGCAACCAACAAAGTCTCTAATTTAGTGACTATCTATCATCCATTACAGAATGAGAAGAACCTGGATATTCTTTTGTTGTGATCTAAACAAAACTAAATTATATTTTAATGATTCTACAAAGTTATAAAAATGACCAAGTGTAAGCTTAGCAAAGAGCAATGATAATATGATGCTCCAAGGAGATGTAAATAGCAAATGTGTCAACTGTTGCTTTTATAATTTACTATTTTTGATCTTTTAATGCATGTAGGTAAGAAAAATATATGGTGAATTTCAAAGAAAATACGAATATGGTGTTAACAAATCACTGTCACAAAATGACAAAATTAGTGGTAATTTTGAAGTACATGAATAATTGTGAAATGTCTCTTTAAATTGGTCACCCAAAACCCTCCTACCTACTGTTCCCAAGAAGAGAATTTTCAAATTTATATATTTTCTGAGAGAAGAGAAGAAAAAGGATTTTGTTTTTCTCAATGGAAATTGCTTTGAGGATGCTCATGTTCAAGGAATTCCAGTCAATATAATGAACATTTATTGAGTGCCTATTATGTACCAGGTGTTATATTAAGCGCTGGGGATGAAAATAAGAAAAAGAGATAGTCCCTCAAGGAGTTTACAATGCAATGGAGGGTGAGGGTGGAGGTAGTAATCTGGCCTTTGGAGTAGAAGCCGAGCAGAGATACTGAGAGAAAATAATGTGTATCACTTTATCAGTATTTTAACACATGTTGTTTTGCTTTGTTGTTTTTTTTTTTTAGTTTAGAGGGAGAAATGTCCAAACTGACAGTCTCCTTATGCCCTCAGACACTCACTAACACAAGACATTTTGAAGAACGTAGGATTATTGAACAAAGAAATTTAAGAATATGATAAAATAGTTGCATAACTCAAGATACATTAAACATAACAATAGTAATTTAATCATGGGGAATTATTTACTTAATCCATTTATGGTTATCCCCCTAAAGAGTAGTCATGCCCCCAAGTTGGTTACTTGAAACCATCAAAAACACCCTCTCCCTCTGATCAATATCCTAATCCTTTCAAGACATTCCTGAAAAAGGATTCTATTCGTAGGTAGATCACTCTAGAGATCCTTGACCTTGTTCATGTCTAATCATCTCCCTAATTACTTCAAGGGAGGAATCCTGCCAGGGCTGATCACACAGAGGGGAGAAGGATATTGTTTCATAATTGATTGCTATCAAATGATTGATGTGGGTTTCTCTTTCAGATCAATCCAAAGGTGTTAAACTAGGATAATTTTAAAATGATTTCTTAATATTTCTAAAAAAAAAGGAGAAAAAGAGTCTTTATCTGCTTCCACAGTAGCATTCCATAGAACTAGATAGACTGAGTATAGTCTTTACGAATACGATTTTTATCATTTTTCAGTGCTGTTTGTGAAGTATGCACATTACTATTTATGATTTTTTGTTTAGTTTCATGAAAAATTGATTCACAAAACCTTTAAGTGTTGCCATTTCATGGATTTATTAAACTCCTTTATCATTTGTCATTGATAGAACAGACCCCATGAAATATCAACTGACCAATTTTTGCCTGCCACTTTATTCCTGTCCAACAGTTGGACTGTGGCTCATTCCGGTTTATTTTTTTTAATGTTTATTTGTTTGTTTGTTTGTTTGTTTTTTGCATCTGGCTTGGCTATTGATGATATAATAGAATCCAGAATGTAAAGAGAGTGGTCCATCTGATTCTGTTGTCTACCATCCACTTGCCATGTGACCTCTCTAATGTCCCTGAATACAGTGAAAATTCACTATCTTGAAGAGTTTCCAAATCTCTTTCCATTTACTCCATAAACTTAGGATTTTTAAAGACAACACCAATTTTATTAGTTACATGTTTTAATATAATTGAATTAGTTTTATTCTAAATAGTAGGATGTCATTTCCTAAGAAAAGGAGCAGAAATAATTAAATAGATTTTCTAACCATAATGATTAAATAATTGCTTTAATAATGCAATTTTTCTACTCTGCATATTTAATGACAGTAAGCAATTAAATCCTGTTTGCTTTAGCTGATTAAATGATTATTTTGTTATTTCTTAAATATTAATTGTTTTTATTTAATGTAATGTAGTAGAAATTAATTGATTTTCATTTTATAGAGAAAAGTCCAAAGTCAAATAAATAGCTCCTACTAATTTAATAATAGACAGGATATAGATTGAAACATATGTTTCTTTTTTAAAAGATACATTATTGAACATTTTTGTCTTTACACTGGTATTATTTCCCAGCTATTCTTCTCCAAATTGGACCTTCCCTTGTGCCAAATAAGAAAAGTTGAGCAAATGCATTGGATATAGTTACCATATCTGACAATATATGCAGGATTCTGTCTCTCCCAACCCTCACCCACTTTATTCTCCAGTAAGGGAGGAAGTATCTTTCATTATCTCTTTTCTAGACCATTCTTTGGTTCTTCTGTCACTCAAGAGATCATGGCCCAATTAAACAGTGAACTTCTGTAGAAAAGGGACTCTTTTTTGCCTTTTTTTTTTTGTATCCCTACCTACTGTTTAGCAAAATGCCTGGCACATAGTAGGTCCTTTAAAAATGCTTACTGGCTAACTGATAAATTCTTTTTAATGATCTTTTCATTTGTACTATTGTCTTGTATATTGTTCTTTTGATTTGACTTATTTTGTTCTAAATTTGTTTATACAAACATTGCTATATTTCTCTGAATTATTCATTTCTCATTGTAAAATATTTCATTTCATTCATAATACTATAGCTTTTTCAGTCATTCCCAAGTCATTGGATTACTCACATCATTTACAATTTTCTTTGCCACCACAGAATATTTGTTTTGGTCAAGTTACCTCTTTGTAGTATGTGCCTATTAGATTTCTTTATTGAAATGTTGTTTTAAAAAGATTGCCATATGATTATCAATTTATTTATCTCTTAATTTCATGCATTAAAAGAACAGAGGTATTTCTGACACTGACTACACACACACACACACACACACACACATATATATACATGTATATATATATGTATATATATATATATATATATATATATATATATTTAAAGGCTCCTAAATAAGAATTAATGCAATTCTTGATGGACTTTACCACCTTGACACATACTTTACCACCCTCAATTAACCTTTGCCCTGAGGTCTTGCTCTCTTGATTGGTGACTTTCCTTTTTAAGTTCTTTAAATATATATATATATATATATATATGTATATATAATACATGTATGTATGTATACATGTACATGTGTATATATGTGTATATATACATATATATGAAATAAAACAAGGATTTCCATAACATAGAACAGAATAAATGTAAAATTGCAAATCTATTATGTACAACTTGCTATTCCTTTTAAATATACAATAAAGTTATGTAACTTTCTTTTTTTTTTCTTTTTTTTCTTCTCTCCATCCTTGCCCTAGTGATGGGATTGATGACTTTTCTAATCTGGACTGCCATTTCAGGAGGGGGCCCAGCCCTGCTTATATTTCACTCTCCACTAGCTAGGAGTATAGGCTGTGTCACCACACCTGTTCACCATTGCCTTATCTAAATTCAAATTCATAAGCCTGGCTTTTAAAGCCTTAAATAAATATGGTCCCAACCAATCTTTCTAGTCTTATATCACTTCAAATCCCTTCTCATATCTTATTAAATAGATCATTTGTCAAAGAGACAACACGGTGTACAGGTTGGAGGGCATCATGGGAGCAGGAAAACACGTTCAAGGACACCTCTGATTCAAACCTTTTGTGTGACCTTGGCCAAGTCATTTAACTTCTATGATCTCTAGGTAACTCTCTAAGAGAATAAACTGCAGAGACAGCATTCTTGCTGATTTGCGTTAGTAGAAGAAGTTTCTTCATTCAGTAGTACCCTACCAATGAAATCACAGGTCTAGACCTTATCTTTATCCTCATATCCCACACCCTATTTTTTCCTATCCTAGAATAAAATCTAACCTTGTTTAAATGCATTTTCTATTTCTATTTGACTGTAAGATAGTATAAAGTTTATTTTCATCATTGTTTCCCATCAGATCCGTTTTCTCTTGATTGAGATAAATTTTAGAAAATTCTTCCTCACCCTCCAAATTCAAAGAGAAAAGACAGCACAGATGTACATATGATGGCTAGAATGTGGGACTTGGAGTCAGGAAGATTTAGGCTCAAACTCTTCTGACTATCTCAGAAACTTCCTGAGTCTCATCTACTAAATCATTGCTAGGTTGCAAGATGCTTTGTTAAAAGGAGATTAAACAGAAATTGCCTATGCTGAAGAAATCGTAGATCCTTCCTGACATATACATCTCCTGAAGAGTAGTCTGATTTCTGTGATTTGAAAGCAATGAACAGAAAGTCAATGATGTCCAGTTCACCCAATTTAGAGTATTCCTCAGGCATTCTGAAGAGAACAAGGACAATATCAGATGATTCATGGGAACCTATAACTCTTCCCATATCTGAAATGAGACCCACAGTTCTGGTGTAAAGGTTAATTGAACTTTTAAAAAATACACATTTTTCCATGATATCCCTATACATAAATTCAGTAGAAATAAAATACAAAAGTAGAAATTGCTGATGATCAAATACTGCTCATCAAAGAATTCAATGAAATAAACTGTCAGGAAGTAGAGATTATAGACCCTGTTTCTCATTTTACACTTTACAGTAAGCTGATTCAACATGTGATTCACCTTGAAGCCTCTAGTAGAATGGCACTTGAGTTAGCTTCTTGTGGATTGGAGTAAGAAATTCTTATTTTTCATGTTAATATATCTCCCTCTACTCCAATGCAGTAAAAGATCTTCATGGAATTTGATTACTCCTGTTGCCAAGCCTGAGAATTTCAGATCCAGAGAGATCAAATGACCTAGTTTTAAAGAGAGCTAGTGATTTAAATTTTAAAAATTAAATCAAAAATTATAAATCAAATAACCTGATGTATAAGTCTTCAGAGTAAGTTACTATTGACTCTCTTTAGAAGGAGAAATATGCACAATATAGATATTACATGTGTTTTACCAGGATTATACAAACTCCCAATGCATACTGAATTACAGTCATGATTCTTCTCATTTTGGGTAATTTGGGAAAAGAAAGGAATAATCATGTATGTAGAGCCTAGTCTGTGTCAGGTATTGTGCTGAGTGATTATTTTATGCATGTTGACTCATTTGATCATTTTATTCTAACAACAACCATGTGAGACAGGTACCATTATCATCCCCATTTTATATTTTAGATTATTGAGGCAAATAGTGATTAAGTGACTTATCCAGGATTAACCAACTAGTGAGTGAGTGTCTGAGGCTAGATTTGAATTTAGCTATTCCAGATTCCAGGTGCAAAGCCCTTTCTATTACACCACTAGCTGATGGGATTTTCCCATTCTCAACATTGACTTTGGGTTTAGTATTCAATATATCTCATTTCTGTCTTTGTCAGTGAATCTAGGGAATAAATAGGTCATTATTTCAAATGTCATTATCAATACAGTTTAAATGCCCAAAGCACTTGAAAGAGTTAATGTAGTTTCCAAGGTACCAAACTGTTTTTTGTAGAGAAGAGGTTAGGCCATGAGTGAATCCACTTTGGTAAGTGTAACTTGCATTGAATTGCTAATTAAAAGAGTCCTTTTAAACCTTTTATGTCCCTTTCATTATATGAAAGTGAATATTTCCAGCTCCAGGCCAAAGAAAAGAAATGGAGTCTTGTATTTCCTTTTTCAACTCCCAACTGCAGAGGCATATTAAACCTAATTCTCCCCAGTGGCTGTCACTTCCTATAGTTATGTAGGAAGGTACATTAGCCCTTTCAGGCCAGCAGGTACCATTTAATGCATTACATCCATAATAGAGCTCATTGTGTTATTAACACACAATTCTGGTGTTCAATATATAACCCACAACCAGTTAGAATGATATTTTGAGCCATGGTCCATTTACTGTAATACCTGAATTCAGTAAATTAAAGATAGGTAATATGAGGTGTGCTTACATTAATCCTCTCAACCAGTTTTAAAGGAATGGCTTTACCAATGACTCCATTCAAATAGGTGAAGCTGTCAAAGGTGTCTTGGTAGGCACTAGGAGAATATGACTTGTTCACTGATAGAACTTTGAAGTTGTAGGTTATAATGAAAATGAGAATAAAGAGTGGGAGCAGTTGGGTATTATTGACAATACTTTTCTGGCCTAGCCATCATTTGTGAGAATACTATGTAGCATTCTAGTATAATAATTGCTGGGTTTTGCAAAGGTATTCAAGATGGTTATTATATGTAACTATGCATGCCTTTAAAAAGTATTATAAATTGATAGGTGTCTGTTATATTCAAAGTTCTTTCTCCTAGTCAACAAGTATTAATTACTAACTTACTATGGGGCAGGCACTAAATACTAAAGGAGACTAAGTTTCTGGCTATGATTCTGTCATGACTTCACTGCTTATGTAGTCTCTTGTTCCATCTTTTTAAGGCCTTTGAAGCATTGAGCTGGTCCCTTTTTATTTAATACTTTACTAAAACTAGAGAATACCTCTTGTGGGTCCAAGAGAACAGACTCAAATCCAATCTATTTTTACTGCCAAAGGAAGGATATAGCCATTCATTGCAAAGCACCAGGAACTAGAAAGGGGATTATCTTTTAAGGGAAAAATATAGGTAAAATACATAAGTACTGAGAATTCATTGTGGTTTTTAAAAATTTGCTTTGATTTTTTTTTTTTTATCTCATCTTCATTTGCCTATATGATGTTCCTCAGTAAAATTAGGTGATTTAAAAAAAAAGTTCAACACTATCAGGCTTTTTTGGGAAAAGCTTGACAGTGCTGAACTGTTTTTGTTTTTGTTTTTAATTTTTTACTAGATTTTTTTTCTAAAAAAAAATCTCTTATATCCTGTATGGTTCCATGCTAATACTCCACCTCTACAAAGAAAGGGAAGATGCCTGTCTATATTTCTTCTTCAGGACCATACTTGGTCATTATAATTTCACAACATTGAGTTTCATTTGTTTTGTAACATTGTTGTGGTCATTCTACACAGTCAATCCTCAACATTTGTATGTTTAACTTTCATAACTTTAAGAATTCTAACGATTTTATTAGTAGCTTCATTTTCACTTTTGGGTTGATAATCACACATTCTTGACGCTGTGCAGTAGAGGGAAAAGGAAAGAGAGAGAGAGGAATGATTTGGGCAAATTTGTGAGTGGCAGGTAGCCTACAGCTACACTAGTCTTGTTCACTGTACCATTTACCTGTATATTTGTTGCATATTTTCATTGTTTACCTTTAAGCCTCAAATTTTGTGCTTCAATTATGCCCCCAAAGTTTAGTGCAAGTCCTTTGGACTGTAAGCCCAAGTGTGCAATGTCAGTGATGAAGCTTAGAGAGAAAATAAAGGTGTTAGATAAACTTCTGTCCAGAATATCTGTAGCCATTGTTGACTGGGAGACCCTTAAGGATCTCAGACCACCCACAAAGCAGACATGGGATTATTTCAAGCTGGTGAGTCCTTCATGATCTCCAACACCATCCGCCAACCAAGAAGGACAGTGTCAGAAGTAATGTTGAGACCTCACCAGTCTTGGCACATCTTCTAACAGTAACAACTAGAGTCCCAGCAACCTCTCCTTTGGTTTTCAGAGGGTGGCCAAGATAGTGACATTTGCTGCAGTATAGCATACAGTGCAATGCCCTTACACTGCCATCTGAGACAGTGAAAGGGAAAAATTCAGATTAAAAGACGTAAGAAGGATTACACTCTTTGCATCCAGAGAAAGAACTGATAAATAGAAGTATGTATAGAACGGTTTTACAGAAAAGTGTGTGTGTGTATGTGTGTGTGTGTATGTGTGTGTGTGTGTGTGTATGTATACATATATACATATTTGTATGTAATGGTAGCTATCTCTATGATGGGGTGGGGAAGGGGAAAAAAAGAAAATTATGTGATAACTTTATTATATATTTAAAAGGAATAACAAGTTGTACATAATAGATTTGCAGTTTCATGTTCAATCATCTTTTTTTTTCTATTCTATTATGTTATGGAAATGCTTGCTTTATGTAAGTTCAGAAGAAAATTATATTTGTTGTACAGTACCTACAGCATTCTACAGCACTGTAGGTTTCATGTATTATGAAAAGTAAATATTGTCTGAAATCAATTTTTTTAAATTGAGATGTTAGTACAAAAAGTCACAAAATTCTAGGGAATTACTAGTGAGAAAAAAGTGTTTTGCATGTTACCAATTTTATTTTGTGTATTGTATTTTTGGGTTATTTCATGGTTGCTGTTAGGAAAAGTGCATATTATCAGAATTAATGTGCTATTATAAAGAATTGTATTCATAAAAGTGTATTTTCAGCAATTTCTAGGAATGGAGGAGAAGCTTGGGTAATGGTACAGAAGCTTGAGGTTGAATGATGTGTGTAAGGAATAAAAAGCAGGCCAGTTTGGCTGGAATTAAAAATGTGTAGAGGAAGGTTATGTTTAATTAGCTTAGAAAAGAATACTGGAACCAGATTGTGAAGAGTTTTAAAAGCCAGATGAGTTTGTATGTTATCCTAGAGGCAAATATCCCTATTGAAATTGCAGTAGACCAGGAGAAAAGAGATGATCTAATCTAAGGGAGTGACTGTGTGAGTATAGAGAAGCAAATAGAGGTGAAATATGTTGGAAAGTAGAATCAATAAGACTGGGCAACTTAGGGTCAATGAGAATGAGAAGTCACATGTGAGAATTTGGTGGATTGGAAAGGTGATGGTTTTCCCAAAGAAATTGAGATGTTATGAATAGGAGAGGGTTTAGGAGGAAAGACAATGAGTTTGAGGTGCCTACTGGACATCAAAATGGTGATATGGAATTAGGGACTAAGAAAGATACAGGGGTTGGACATAAAGATGAGACAGTTACCTGCATAGAGATGATTGCTCTATCTGTGGAAATTGAAGAAAGAGAGAGAAGAGAGAGATAGAAGAGAGAGAGAAGAGAAGAGGAGAGAAGAGGAGAGAAGAGAAAAGACAAGAGAAGACAAGAGAGGACAAGAGAAGAGAAGGTGGAACAAAATCCTGATGTACTCTTAATCTTGGGGAAAGGAACATAATTGATTAATAGTCCAGTAAGGGAGAATAAGAGGGAGTAATGAAAGAGACAGTTAGAAAATCAGGAAAGAGCAGTATCTTTTAAAATGGTGGAGGAAAGTGTGTTTAGGAGGAATAAGGAAAGTTAACAGTGTTTTGGTTTTTACCTGTGTTTTCATAAGTGTGAGAAGGTCACTGGTGTAGAAGTACCCTCCATCAATATGGAGTTGATTGGTATAAAAATACCCTCCATATCGTTCTCCAACCCATCTGTTAGAATTCCTTGAGGGCAATAAGAGGTGAAGTTACTGTCCAAAAGGTTATGTGTTAGTGGCAAGACTTGAATCATTGTCTCCCTGATTCTCAGGATGGCTCTCTATCTACTACACTATTGATCCTCTTAGACTGATATTCTGATTACTATTAACATTTTCTTGGCCAACTATTACTAGATATAGAGTACTTTGATTTAAAATATATGTGAGTAAATTCAGTTTGTTATACTAAGAAAAATATTGTTTCTACTGATTTTGATGGCTTGTTCTGATTAAAATTATGATTAGCTCCATGTATACCACACAAATTGAGATGCTTCAGTATAATAAGAAATAAAATGTTTCCCAGGCTATTTAAATAGGAGCAAACCCTGAAATTATTATTGCTATTTCAGATTTTGTAATGATATTAAGAAAGACCAAAAAAAGAAAGAAAGAAAGAAAGAAAACTGACCCAGAGCACTTTGGTACTCATCTTGTGGATTTATGATATTCTGCCTTATAATATATTTACCTGTGGACCTGTTTAATCCCCTTTTTCCCTCTATACCTTTTTAGTGGTCTTGTAAGCTCCCAGGGATTCAATTATAATCTTTATGTGGAATGCTAGATTTATATATTCTGCCCTAGTCTATCTATTTTCCTATACCACCCCTGCCCCTGTTCCTCATCAACAACTGCCTTTAGACATCTTCAATTGTATGTCTTACAGACATCTCAAACTGATTTTGTCCCTAAATCCTCTCCTCCAATTTCTCCTATTTCTTTTGAGGACACCTACATCCTTCCATTATTCAAGTCCACAACCACAGCATTAAGCTTGACCTTTTGTGTGTGTGGGTGCCTCATGCACTAATATCATTCTCCCTATTCCTAATATTTAGTCAGTTGAAAAGTTTTGTCAATTCTTCATCCACTTCCCTCTCATCTATCTTTCTTTCAATTCACATGGCTGTCATCTTAGACAAGGTCTTCATCATTTTGTTTTCTTCACTTGTAGCAACATTGTCTTGATGTCAGCTTCCATTTTCTTTCCCTCTTCAATCCACAGTCCACATGGTTATCATAATAAACTTTGCCAAGTACCAGATCACTCCTCTTGCTCATGAATCTACAATGGCTCCTTCTTGTCTCTAGGAAAAAATGAAAACTCCTTAGTTTAATATATAAAACCCTTCCCAATTTGACTGTATCATCTCTTAACAGTGTTATTGCACATCATTCCCTTTTTAATGACTTTACATATCAAACCTGGTCTCTTCATTTTCTCCAAATTTGACATTCATTCCTTACCCAAACCTCATTCCTTTGCATAGGTTCTCTCATATGACTGGAATGTACTATCTTCTCCTGCCTTAGAAGGACTCTTAGAAGATTCAGATTATGTGAATTTATACCAATATTTGTTTAAATGTTGTATCTCCCCACCACAGCTTCCACTTATAATGTAAGCTCTTTGAAGGCAGGGACAGTTTTTGTATTACTATTGTACTCCTAGCACTTAGCACAGTGCCTGACACATAGTCCATGTTTGGCAAATACTTGCTGGATTGTATTATAAATTCCCTAAGGAGTATATCATAAATTTTTGATCCACATAGTTGCTAGCATAATACATTGCATATACATAGTTAGTACTTGAATATTATATTATAGATGACTAGTTTTGTTGTTATTTATTGCAAAACTGAGTCTTTAAATAACAAATTCTATGACTCAAATACATACTTAGTTCTATCCCAAAACATGGTCATCAATCAACTTTGTTGAAAAACTGTAGGGTGTTCAAGGAGACTGGTAGTCACTCCAGGTTAGATGTAAATTCTACAGAATATAAAATGATTTTGAATTCTTTGCTAAAGCAGAGCTATCAAATTAAATTTTTATAAGGAGTTATTAAAATTATTTAATATTTGAAAGTAAATTAGTATTAAAAGGAAAACCTATGAATGTGTGGAAAAGGCCTCGTCTAAAATATGAAATATGTTAGATATAGCAGTGAATTTAAACACCTTGGTAAATCATGGCTCTTCTACTTTGTTAGGTATTTCATTAACTGTAAAAATTCTGACAATCAAATAAATCTGCCCTTTCATAATTAGTGGGGGTTTTTTTGGTTAAATTATTTCCTATCTATATTACTATCACACTTGGTAAAATCTCCCTTCTTCAATTTGCTACAGCTGTCCTATTGCTAATGTAAGGGCTCCGAAGCCACCGACATTTGTGAAACAACCAAATATGAAAGCCATAGAACTAGCCATGAACTTCTTTAAGGTCAACATTCCATCATGTATCTTTTATAAACATCCTTCAGGATTTGGGAAAGCAACTTTAGAAACACATTGAGTCTGGGTTCTATCTTAAATGATTTCTCTTAGTTAAGTCTTAAGGAATTGTAATAATAATTTGACACAGGACACTGAGAAATTAAGCTTCTATAGGAATCATATGATCTGTCCCTATATCCAATTGACAAGAGTCCTGCTTCTGACAATAGACGTAGAGATTGGCTATTGGAATTCAGGTTACTGGTGGGTAGTCGTAAGTCCAGGTGCTAAGTTATAACAGTTTATTGATGCATGTACTTCACATAAACATTAACAGTCATCATTAAAGTAGAAATATTACTTGGGACACATTTGGAAAATTTTACTACCTACAGGTGGTTGCCTTTTTGTTTCTTTCTTATTTCCCCCTTACCATGCAAATTGCCTAATTTTTTTCTTAGTATTTGCCCAAAAGTCTTGTGAAATAAAGTTTATTTTTCACAAAGAACATTGAAGTTGAGTCAGAAGACTAGTCTTACCTCTACCTCTCAGTGGCTGTATAAAGTTGGACAAATCACTGGCCTCTGTTTCCTGACTTCATAGTGCTATTTTGAGAATCAAATGTGCTAATGTATATAAGAGTGCTTTGTAAACTGTGAATGCTCTGCAAGTCACATATTAGTATGAGAGCTTTCATACAATGTATTTTTCTATCCCAAACAAGAATGAATGATTCTGAGAAGGAAACATTTTGGTTAAAAAAGTTAACTATCATCCACATTTTCTGTTGGAATATTTGAATATATTATACTAAAAAGAGTAAAGAGATACTTTACCAAGAATAATACAGAAGCCAGAATTTTATTTTTGAATTTTGGAGTAATGGATTATTAGCAATCACAGCATTTTTTTGTTGTTGATTCATACTGTTTTGGATGCTCTTCCATGGTCTGGCACATGTAAGGGGTTGCTAAATATCCTTCTGACTTGTTAGCTGTTCTCTCTTTGATAATAGAAATATGTATCCTCCTTTCTCCATAATATAGAAAAAAACATTTTGTAAAAGCCCTACCACTACTTATTTAGACCATTTGTCAACTGATATTCCCATTGGGTTATGATAAAGATATTTGCATAGATTACACTTAAGTCTAAAGGGATAAATTGTAGAGATGTTGGCATCTCCTTTTTAAAATATTTAGGACAATAGCAAAATCACAGTGTATGGGTACATCATTAAGAAACAAACATTTGTTCCACATTTTCCAAGAAGCTTCTAAGGTTTAGCCTGAATGTACTCTGAAAATGAAAACAAAAACATAAATTCAAATATAGGAATAGTTACTAAATATGAAGTTTTACATGTGGTTACTAGTCATGTTTCCCATTTCAACAATGCTGTTTGGAGATTTCTACCTCTTTGTGTTTTGTATTTAACACTTATTGAAGCAAACTCAGTTTTATCTATTCCAAATAATTTAGATAGAATTTACCTAGGTTTTTGCTGTTTAAAAAAGCTGTATCTATTTTTGTCTCACATTCTTTTGCTTAGTTTCATTTGGAATTAAAAATAAACTGAAGTTTTCCTTTTAGTTAGTCAGCATAAACAAAATGTCTTGCAAATGTATGCTATTGTTTTTCGTAGACAGGAGGAAGATGCATTGTAATAACTAGCTAAAATAACCATAACATCCTGCTGTAGAAAAGCTGAACTTTTCATATAGTTGATATGATCAAATGACACGCTGATATTTTGGTGGGGAGGGGTAGGTGGTGAAAGGCAAGAGGGATAGGAATTGCATTTCAGGATGCCTGGCCATTCCTGCTATTTACCACTATTCAGCAACTTGCTGGTGCATTTGACTGGCAAAACACAGCCTTGTATATATTTTTTGCAGTAACATGTTGATTACATTTAATGTGCAAAGTTGATTAGATTAGCCAATTAAAATTGAATTTATTTTAAATCCTGTACTCAACTATTCAGTTCATCATCTATTGTCATTAGAGAGTCTGAAATTTAATTTTTTTTTAATGCTGATCGGGAAAAAGCAATATTGGTCTTTTGCGAAATAATTTAGCTTTTGTGGTTTCTTGTGTGTGTGTGTGTGTGTGTGTGGTGTGTATACACATATATACATATATACACACATATGTATGTAAGTATACACCCATATGTGTGTATATACTACATTAATTCATAAACATTATACTTGGCATATTAGAGTTATACATAAAACAGCACAATTTCCCATAAATAGGAATAAGTGAACACGAATCTGTTATATGCCTACTATGTGGCAATTTATAGATTTTTGTTTCACATTCAGCATCAATAGAAGGATGTTCAGGGTGTTTTGAATTAGTGAATTGAATAATGGGAACAAGTTCATTTTCTTCACAAATCAGCACTTTCTGTTCCCTATAGAATGGAGCTAATAAGTCTTAGGCCTCAATTGCACTTAGATATTCAAATGAATCTGTGACTATTAATGCACATGTCCTTGGAACGACCTGCTTGCCCATCCTATTCAAATCTGTTGTCTGATGTCTTTTCAGAAGTTCAGTACATGGGTCAACTCAACTTGTTGGGGCCCTTTCTGACTTTCTCTTATATCTTGAAGATGCCAATGGAAAAAATGGGCTGCCTATTGGTTTTCCTTCACTTTTACCCATGAAACAGCCCATATTCCTTTTCTATCATACGTTTCCTTGCTAACACCTTGTATTCTAGTTCTTCTTCATAAGCTCCTCATTTGTTATATGCATTAGAGCTTTCTCACAACCACAATGCACATCTCTGTTGCCCTCTGAACGATACTTATTTTTAATACTTTAAGAACTACATTACTTGCCTCCATAAAAATAACATTCTTTAAAAATATAACAGTGTGAGTAAAGCAGCAAAGTTAAATTGAGAACTAATTCATCAAATGCATATTAATCCCCCAAAGTTTTTTGAAAGATGCGGAGCAAATTAGGCAAGTAAGGGCTAGTGTCTGTTCTTCAAGATCATTTTATTTAGAAAGGGAGATAAGAGTTAAACAAGACACTATGTTAGGAGTTATGAATAGTCAAATGAATTTGTGTTCTGACTGACTTAGAATTTCCCTCTAATGATTCAACTTGGAATCAGTTCATGCCAGCCCATCCTTTTTGACTCTCTGGTCATGTGCTTCAAGATTTTGGTACAGACAGTGCAACCAACATACTTGAGGTTCTTTTCATTTTCTCATGATATGATAAAGGGAGCAGTAGGAGCATCCTGGCTGACTGTCATCCTTCATCATCTCATGAGTTTGTCTTTTCTTCATACATTACAATTCCCTGATGATAGCTTTTATTTCTGTTCTTCTTTGAAATACCTCCATGAATATATGTTGTGGCCTGTTCACCTCTTCACTGCCTTAATGAAAGTCACTTTTAACTTTTTTGGAGATGGTTGTCTTCCATGCTTGGCTGCTATGAAGAAGCTTGAGATCATTAAAAAGCTTTGCAGTTTCCAGAAGTTAATCTAGTCTGTTCCCTTCCTATTCTTGAATTCTGTGCTCAACTCATCTACCTGTACTGTCTGTCCCAAATATACATAGTGCTACACATGTCCTTTAACTTGTTTTTCCATGTTCATGTTGTTACCTGGACAATAAAGATTCTTTATCCACTTAATCCTTCATATGTGGATTGTCAGGCTAATTTTTTTTTGGTAATTGTATTTCTCTCCCAGAAAACTGTGCCATGTTCCAGGGCTTTATGGAATTAGTACAATGTAATCTACAGATAGAATCATATGAAAGACCTGGACCATTTCCCTCCAACTGGGACTCAGCATTAGATCTTCCAACCTAGTGGCAAGCACCTTTGGCAAGCATATAGTTTTCCATTTTTATGCTTAACCTGGTGTTTGTTATCAAAAGGTTGCTAAACAGGGTAATTTATATTAACTCTTTCAAGGAATCTTGATTGAGTTTAATGTATTTTTGGGAGACATCTTAGATGAAAGAGCATCTAAGGTGATGTTTTGCTTTACTAAATCAAATGCTATTTCGTAATCACTCCAAAAGCATGATGGGATCCTATCTGTCTGTCTGTCTGTCTATCTATCTATCTATCTATCTATCTATCTATCTATCTATCTATCTATCTA
>NW_020954596.1:66454752-66502388 GCF_900497805.2 Vombatus ursinus
CTATCTATCTATCTATCTATCTATCTATCTATCTATCTATCTATCTACCTATCCATCTTCTACATCTTTCAATGAATTTTTATATGATAAAGTTTTGATCCACTACTGAATGTTGTTTGCAAATTAATGCTTATTTTCTGCTAATATCCTCCTATAAGATGCCTCTAATCGGTGTATAGTTGACTCTCATGAAGAATTTGTACAGGGGGCTAAATAGACATTAAGTAGTTATTGATTTTTTGGTTATATTTTTCTTTCAGTATAATAAATTGTTTTTCTCCCCCCCCCAGTCCCCATTGGTTTGATATCTTCCTCTCCTTCAAATACCTTATACATCCATTCCTCAAGAACTTAATACCAGCTTAAAGAGGGTTTTCTTGTGCATACCAGGCCCATTTTGGCTGCTTTTTCCATTTTTGTCCTCTTTTGTGTCATTTCTACATCTAGTACTGTGATATTAAGGTTCTATTGACCTTGATAGAGAAATTAGGTTGTTGAAATGATTTTTCCCAATCTTTTCCATTTTTCTTCACTTTGTTGCATTTCCATTTTTATCCTTTGGGCTGACTTCGTTCATTCTACCTTTCACACTTAGTTGGATGTTTTGCCAGCATTTCTTGAAACTAGTTTTTACCTTTAATTGCTTATCTCTGCTTTATTGGATGGTACTGCTCAAAAATGCCCTATCATCCTCTTTCTAATATTTTATAAATGAATTTATATTCTAATTTGGCTTTACCTTTGACAAGCTATCTCTTTCCATTTGTCAAATAAGCCAGATGGTTGCTGATTAAGGCATTTTGGAGACTTTTTTGGTCTTCTTGTTGGGACAATAGATTTCTGAATAAAATTATAATCAGTGTTAATATTCTTTCTGTTTTCCACTTTTAGTTTTAAATTACTTGCCTAAATAGTTCAGGTTTACTATTTCAAATGTATGCCATACCCTTTTCTTATTATTCATTCATGCTCTTTACTCATTCTGATCCTAGTTCTGACAAATGGATGGTTTGACCATAAAAAGAAAGCTAATTCTTGAATACTCACTGCATCAGTACAAAGTCTTTTTTTATGTTAAAATATAATTAATTTTTGTGCATTTTGTGTATGTGTGTCTGTGGTATTATAATGCTGTTTGCCTCATTCAACTCTTACCAATCTTTTCTCCAAAAAAAAGTGTTAATTTTAGAAAGGCAATGTCTTCTGTGCAATCTAGAAATATGTAGCCATTCTCATTCTTACTTTTTGAACTTTGTTTTTCTTTATGTTTCTCATCCTTGCTACATCTTTAAATTAAAGTCACTAAATGGAGATATAAAGTATTAAAATCTATTCCATGTAGAGTTTCCTTTTAAGGAAACTATTCTGGAAACTAATTGGGAATAAGTCCCAAGTCATGAATAGTATCATGGTGGCTTAGCCTTGGCAAGACAAATCAGGAATGCCTCAGGCTTGACAAACACTTCTGATTAGCATGACACCATGCTCATTTTTTTCCCTCCAATCTTAAACTTTTAGACATTCCTTAAAGACCTATCCCATAAGATCGGGGATCAGAGTGTATGTTAATATAATTTCAAGGGTCTTAGCAAGTTCTTCATACAATTTCTTTACCTTTTCATCTTTAACACACAGGGCTGATGCATGTTACCATTATTTATTCTCATGATTTCTTTTTGTGGATACTAATAAATACTACCAAATATCACCTGAATAATGTTTCTTGTTGCCTTTTGGCATACAATAAAACCTACTCCTCCTTCTCTTTCTTTGCTTTTTCAAGAAGGACTTGTCAATCATCCTTTCATTTGTAATTTCCTTCTTTTCTCTAGCGTTGCTAATGGTAAGAATGGCAAGAGTGAAATCAGCTATGTCAGCAATATGTCCACTTAGTGGTCATTGTATCAGGATCTCAAATTTAGAGGTGTTCAAATACTAACGACAGGTCCGACCAAGTCATTCAACAGACTTAAGTGGCTCCCTGTTATCTACAGGATCAAATATCAAATCCTTTGCCATTTACAGTCTTCATATATTTTGCTCTTCTCCATGTAATCTACAATTCAGCTATTCCTTACACACTGTACTCTCTTATTTCATTCCATGCCTTTGCAGTGGTTGTCCTATATGCCCAGAATGCTCTTCCTCCTCCTCACTGCCACTTGCATTCCCTGGATTCATTCAGGACAGATCAAATCCTAATTCTTTAAAAGAGTCTTTCCCACTCCCCTCCTTGCCCACACATTGCTAAGATTATTTTCAATCTACTCAGTTTATTATTTAAAAGCACCTAGCTTTTTATGTATTGTCTCCTTCATTAGAATGTGAGCTTCTTGAAGGCAAAGACTCTGTTTCTGTTTTTCCATGTATTCTTAGCACTTAGCACAATGTCTGGTGAAAAGATGGCCCTTACCAAATGTTTGTTGGTTCATAGACAATTAATTAGCATCTTTAGTCCTCTTTTCTGCCACTCTAATCAGAAACAAAAGGTAGGTAGGTGGGATTGAGGACTTTTTTTTTCAGGGTTGTGCTGGAGCCAGCTCCACCTGGCTCTCAGGGTTTGATTTATTGTTATATTGCTTGTCTAGACTTAAGAAAGTGTTAATAGTACAGATTAAATTTGGGTATACATTCATTCTTACCGCCTCCTACCTCCCCTCCAAGCTTGTTAAACATTTATCAGCATAGCCCTGCATTGCTCTATAAACATTGATTGAGCTAGGCAGGAGTGCAGTACAAGGCTCTAGGAATGAAGTCATCACCAGAGTGGAGGCCTGGGGACTCTAGGTGGATGATGATGTTGATGTTGATGATGATGATTATGATGATGATGATGATGATGATGATGATGATGATGACTGTCATTTGAATAGAGCTTTAAGGTTTGCAGTGCTTTGTATTATTTGAGCTTCACATTTTGCATTTTTCTCTGATTTCTGAGGCATCTTGGTATTCTGGATACAGAGACAAAACTAAGAAAACTCCAAGAGCCTTCTAATTCCATCATACAAACTCCTTTTCTAGCATACCCTTGACTACTTCTGAACCCCATTACTTAGAGAGCACAAAGAATCTGGATATAGAGATTAGATCCTCCAAAATGATTGAAATATCAAAAAATAAGATCTATGAGAAAATTGTCAAGCAACTGAGAATCTTGAATCTAAAGGGGGAAAAAGGCAACCTTAAGTATGAGAAAAATGATGCTGACTATATTCTTCATATCAGAAAAAAGAAATGAAAAAATACTAGCTAGAGAATTATAGGATTTAGGTTAGATGAAAGGATAAATTCTCGAGACATTTATATTATTAAGCATGAGAATGGCTCACTGATATAATGTGAAATTATAAATTCCTTGGAAGTACAGGCCATGTATTAAAAAAAAATCTGTCTCTGTTTCAGTCATAATATTCTGTGAATTGTTAAGTGGTAAAGAAATATTAATTGCATTTTAATTCAAGTTTTCATTGAACATCTTTTTAAAAAAAAGAGTCTTATCTTTCTAAAATGAGTTTTGAGTGGTCTTACAAGAAAGCAGATGGGTGGACTAAACAAGGAGTTGTTGGATAATATAGTGCAGATGATTTTTGTACTTTGAAATGAAGATTTGTCCACCAAGTTGTATGTTTTTTATTAATACTGTAGTAGTTAAACTAAAAGTTGTTTTATGAATTGGGATGTTACAATATAGTCTGAGAAACACCACACGGTTTGCTGTTTTATAGGAAATATAAAAGTATAAAACAGATGTGACCATAAAAGTTGAGAAAAAACACCCTCCATTCAGGAAGGCTGTTTCTAAAATGAGTGGAGTTGTACAAATACATCCATGTCACACAATTATATGAGCTGTGATATAAGAGTTTTCTTGTATTCTGATTATATTAAAACACACACCCATTCAACTAAAACACAAAACATGAAAATACATTTTCAAAATTCACATGTGATGTGGAATATCTTTTGTAAGAAAAAAAATGACTATACTCTATTCCCTTCAGGCATAACCACATATTCCATTGTTAATTTGTTTTGCAACTTGTAAGGTAGTATCCCAATGGGAACCCCAACTCTCTATATATTGTGCAAAGGGAATAAACATTGAAATATGGATTACATATGGATCCCGTGGATAATATTTAACTTCTCTGGTTTTGAGCTCTATTATATCGATATGAAGGGCAGGAGTGTTAAGTATTTAGACAGATATTCTTTCCTGAAAACTCTGTGGGATGTTGTGTCCATGTTACTGGAATGGTCACTTAGCTGTTTTAGTCATTGGAATGAGAAGCAGGTCTAGCTTGAGTGTCATCGACAGTTTAATGTAGACTTCTTCTAGCTCTTTTCCTAGAGATGTGTTTTCTTGTACCCCTGTCGCTCCAGCTTTCTATTGCAATTTTAGCTAAGCCTATGGCTCACACTTCCTCAGAGCAGGAGCAGACTCTGGTTTCTTTTTATAAATAAATAACAGGCTCTCCATGTAATCCTACTGGCAATTCCTTTATCATATACTCCAAATGATATTTTGATGAAAATTTTATTTTAAAATCTTTTGGGTAAGATCCTGTAACATAAACCATTGCTATTTAATTGAACAGTCTCAAAAGGGGTAGCCTTTAAAACTTAGGGGGAAGCTTTCCATTATTTATTTTAAGATCTAGCTTTAAAATTGAATACCAAAGTAGAATCTTACTGAATATTTCCCTGGTGACTTGAAAGATTTAAGGAAAATTCACAAGGTACCTAGTTTTCAACTAGAGTAGCTTAAAGCTAATACTATTGGGCTAAATGTGTCTTTTTCCTTCTTTTTTTCCATAAGCATATGTTTTACTTAGCCATCTTAATATCCATCATTGACTACCACCTATACAAACCACACTGAATCACTGAAATTGTGGGCATATGTTGTGAATTCATCATTTAGCCAATACTTATTGAGCACTTACCATGTACATCAATGGTACTATGTCAGATAATACAAAAGAAATCTAATATCTGGCATTGACCTCTGAGAGTTGCCATTCTCATAAGGAAGATCAGACATCTACACATAACAGAAATATACATCATAATAGTAGAATAATAAAAATGTCAATATGACATAGTAATTGAAAGTTTACAATGTCATCATCATTTATATAGTACTTGCTATGTGCCAGACACTGTGCTAAGTGCTTTACAAATATCTCATTTGATTCTCACAAAAAAGCCCTGAAAGGTATTATTTTTAAGATCAAGTGAGATAATAATTGTAATGTACTTAGCACAGATGATGATGATGATGATGATGATGATGATGCATCTTCTCACCATTTTTTAAAGGTAGCACAAGGAAGTAGACTGCTGAATCAGTCCAAGAGAGCATTAGGGCACACCTTGGCAGTTGATACAAATCCCAGTCCTGATCCACTGACAATTGTAGTTCCAGAGATTCTTAGTACTGCTTCATCATTGAAAAATTCTAATGGCAGAAAAAAAATATCTATAATCTATAATTGTGTTTGTGTGGGAACTCTTCACCAATGAAGAAGATAGGTCATCTCTAACTTAGAAACTTAGAAGCGCAGAGAGGTTAAATAACTTGACCATGGTACACAAGTGTAGGCACTTAGGTGGCATAGCAGATAGTATGCTGGGCTTAGAGTCAGTAAGACTCAACTTCCTCAGTTCAAATACGACCTTAGACACTTACTAACTTTGTGACCCTGTGCAAGTCACTTGAGCCTGTTTCAGGTTCCTCATCTATAAAATGAGCTGGAAAAGGAAATGACAAACCATTCCAATATCTTTGACAAGAAAATTCTAAAGAGTCAAACACAACTGAAATGACTCAAAAACAACATACACCTAGTAGCTACTAGAGGTGGGATATGAACCAAGTTCTTCTTTATTCTAACTCTAGCACCCAACTCTAGCACCTTTCATGCTGCCAACATAAAATGGCTAAAAATTGGTTCAAAAACAAGAAAAATATTTTTTTAATTAAGGTACAAGACCAAGTGTGTTTTTGAAAGCCATAGCACAATGATGAAGAAAAATCCATTCATTCTCTTAATAAAAAAGGGCAAAAACATAGAAAAGATTCTATATTGTTCAACTCCCAACCTCAAATACAAATTTCTAATGGTTAGAGTTTTATAAAATAGTATAGAACTTAGTACTTCCTGAAAGTCTAGTAAATAATAAATGGTAATGATGAATGAGAGAAATAGGGTTGATTTTTCCCTTTCCTAATCCTCTGAACAATTTAATTTTTGATGTCAAACTCATTCTTTCAACAAATATTTGAGTGATTACTATGCTGCTGATAAATGAAAGCACTCACAACTTTTCTAGTATGCATATTGGAAAAAGATATTTTAAATAACTTAAACCATTAATTTATTTATATTTTTTGACATTTCCTGGAAAATAATTGCTTTACATAAAAATAATCAAAAGTTTTCCATATGTGTGTATGTATATACACACATGCATATATATATATATATGTATACATATACGCATCTGATATACAGGTGGTTTATATTACATTTAGGGATAACCTTTGTGTGTGTGTATGTGTGTATGTGTGTGTGTGTGTGTGTGTGTGTGTGTGTGTGTGATGTATGTACAATCTCTAGGGTTGGTGATAAGGTGCTATATTTTTATAAAGCCACATATTTTATGTAACATTTAAGTGGCTATAATTCGGCTAGCTTTACCATCAGCAGGCATTAACGTCAGTCTATTGACACATTATAAAGGCACAAATGGAATGTAGGCTGGCATGCTGGTACTGGTGTTGAGATTTAATAGTACATCTGTATCATTTATCCCAGTGGGAAATAACACAGGATGTTGTCTTGTAATTTTTTACTACTGTATAATAAAATATAACTGTAATAAATAGCATCTAAGCAAATAACAAGCAGATTTGGACTGTACCCATTTGTCTTTACCATGAAGTTTAGCTCAAGCTTTTAAATAGTCGTATATTTTAAATTGGTTTAATTGGTTGCAAGTTACATTTAACTTTGTTGGTGTGTTAGAAAAGAGAAAGATGTGTTTTTATTTGCTCTTTACTCCAGCTAAAATATGCAATAAAATTACTTATGCTTTACATTGGATTGACCATATATTATTCCAATACTTTGACCTAATAATAGGCATCCTTTAGAGAATTGGTATCTAGGCCATTTGTGTTTATTAGTACAATTGTTTTCATTGTTATTACTATTATTTATAATGATCAAAGTACTTGTTTAGAATAAAGGGTGTTGATCACCATGCAATACTATTTTGTACAACAGAATTATTTTTGAATAATTTTCGAATGTGATGCTTCAATTAGCACAACACTTTTAAATCCAAATTTAAAATGTATGATATTTGTAGATTTTTTTTTAATCTATAAGATGTGTTCCAAAAGAAGGAACACAGTGTTGCTTAATGTCATGTGCACAATAACAGTGGGAGAAATAGGAACAAATTCTAATTCCTAGTACAGTTTTTTTCTCCCACTATACCATACTTCATCTCTTCTCCACACTCACTTTCTCTCTCTCTTTTTTTTTTTTTTGGTGAGGCAATCAGGGTTAAATGACTTGCCCAGGGTCACACAGCTAGTATGTGTCAAGTGTTTGGTCTGAGGCCGGATTTGAATTCAAGTCCTCCTGACTTCAGGGCTAGTGCTCTATCCACTGTGTCACCTAGCTGCCCCTTCACTTTCTCTTAACACCCTATCTTAAGACCTCATTACCACAAATGTGTATTACAGCTGACTTCTATCTCCAAAATTTCTATCCATTCCAATTCATCTTTAATACAAACATTGAAAATACACACATCTACCCACCACCCTCCCAACAAAAAATGAAGCGGAACAAAACTTCCCAATGAATTTATAAGTAAGTCTGCCTTACTTACATCATTCACTTCTCTCCATTCAATGTCAAGTGGTCACTCTAATATTCTTTAAGGCTTTTCAATTCCTTTAGTATTAAATACAATTTCTTTGTCTTGGATTCCTTTCTTTCCTCTCTCCCTTCTCTCTCTTTTTCTTTAAGGCCTAGCTCAAATCCTACTTTCTCTATGAAGCTTTTCTGTGAGCACAATCTCTTTTGTCTCTTAAGTCCCATAACACTTTGTAACCTTTTTTTTTTTCTTTTTGCAATTGATCAGATACTGTCCTTTATTGCTGAGGAATGGTTTCATGTGTATTTGACTTATCTTCCCAAACAGACTCTTTAAGGGCAGGAAATGTGACTGTGTGTGTGTGTGTGTGTGTGTGTGTGTGTGTGTGTGTGTGTGTGTGTGTGTGATTTAGGGTGCCTAGCAAAGAATTGAGCATGTAGTAGCATATATTGTATACTTACTGAATTGAATAGCACCTAAGGCATTTGATGACATAATGAGGGCTTCATCAGCCCTCAAATAACTAAGAATTATGTGTATTTCCCTTTTTAAACAAACAAGGAAAGGTAGGAAAAATGACAACACAAGGACCCATCAGTTCTTAGCATCCTCTGGCTACTTCTCCTATTGTCACTTACTAGGTTACTTCAGTGCTCATGTTAATGTGTTGGGCTCTTTTTGCCATTCTAAGATTTAAGTGATAGGGACACAGGGAAATGTCCAGTTCCTACCAGTGATGTCTTGCAGTTTATAGATTGGCAAGGATGACTCCCATGACTCCAACTTTTCCCATTTGTCTGCTTCCTTCTTCTCTCTACTTGTTAATGTATAGGAAACCCAAGATGAGTTTTACTTAAAATGTGTTTTTTAATGCTTTTTAACATTAGAGAAAATATGTGAAGGTGTTCATTAAATTTCTTAGCTACTAAGAAAAGCTTGGGAGTGGAAAGTGAGGTACTGATGGCTGTGGACATGTTTGTTATGCGGCTTCTGAGGCAGTGGTTGTAATACTGTTTTAGGAAGATTTCTTTTGTAGATGGGCCAGGACCTGCACTCTTGATAGCCATTCAGCCAGTTTTGTAATAGCCTAGTCACTGGAAAGTACGGCAAAGTGCTGCCCAATGCACTTGTGATTTATATACTTTTCTCTCTAGCCTCCCAAGCTGTATAACAGAGGGCAAGACTGACGGAATTGAAGCTAAATGGGGGCTAATGCAAGTAGTGGGTAAAATAAAGAAGGAAGCAGGATAACAACTGGCCACTGCCAACATTTCCCTAATGGAAAATAGCCATGTCTAAATGGGGCAGACTGTTTCGCAGGATCAATTGTTTCTTGTTGTTGTGGTGGGTTTTGTTTTTTTTTCTATTAGAAGGAAAGTAAGTGAAATTGCCTTCATTTATAACTTAATGAAGTTATGTTAGGATGGCCATACAATACTATTTTCCTGTACTTCACTTTTAATCAGTTGTGATAAGGGAAATACAGAATAGTTGACATGCAAACTTTGACATGAATTTCATTTGACTATAGTCTGATATTGTTTAAAAAATACTTTGTATTTCTTAACTATCCCTCATAAGAAAAAAAGTAGACTTAGTGACGAGATGGTATCAAACAGTAGATGGAGTTCTGGATTTGGATTTAGGAAGATGTGAATTCAAACTAGAAGTCTAAGTCATGACTAGTGTTGCAACCATGGGCAAGTCATTGAGCTTTTCTAAGCCCCAGTTTCCTCATCTATAAAAATGGGAATAATACCTGTAGCACTTGCCAACTAGTGTTGCTGAAAATAAGATCAGTCAATAAGCATTTATTAAGCACCTACTATTTGCCAGGCACTGTCCTAAGTGCTAGGGATACAAAGAAAAGCAAAAGACAGTACTTGCTCATGAAGAACTTACAAACTAATGAGAAAGATAACAAACAAGGAAGGATAGCAGGAGAAGTTAGCTGTGAGACTTTTGTATTTGCTACCAGAGGTGACAGTTAATAACTGGAGTTTATTGAGTATGGCCAGAAATATACTTTAGGAATAGCCTATTGTGTTAGCCCACAACCTTCATCTGTGGACAACAACTGGCCACTGCCAACATTTTCCAAATGTTGGGAATGTTATTGAATTGAATAAAACCTAAGGCATTTGAAAAATCCATAAATTGCCAGAAATATAACCAGAAAATACTTTAGGAAAACCCAGTGTAGTGGCTGAATGGAGAATAGACTGGAGTGGGGAGCAATGAGGTACATGGACTCATGCAACATCCAAGCTTGAGGTGACAAGGGCCTGCCACAGGGTGGTAGCAGTATCAGAGGAGAGAAAGGGGCATATTATATATGAGAGACATTACAAAAATGATATTTGAGATGACGTATGTAAAATATTTTGTAAATGTAAAAGTATTATAATTCTCTAAATTATTTACAATAGAAATTTTGAGATGTGAAAAAATGCCATAAAAGATATAAATATTTTGGTAGTATAAAAATAATTTTGCTATTTTGTTTTTTTTCTCAAAAAATATATTAACTAGTGGAAATAGGTTTTATATCAAGAATTCTCTTTGATTGGAGTAGGAGGCAAGTGAATATTGGTCAATAAACAAGAATCATATATAGAAAAATCAAAGTCATGAAATGTAGCTATGAAATTCTCAAGATAAGTCATCACTAAAAGAAACTCATTGTATAAGTTCAATATATAGATTACTATACTTTTGCATACTTTCTTGCATAAAACTTCATTAAAAAAAAACTTGCATAAAACTTCAGGCACAGTGATTTAGTACAAAATACCCTGGACTTAAGAAGGGTGGAGTTCAATTACTGGCCCTGAAATTTACATATTGGTATGACCATAGGAAAGACACTTTGAGCC
Source organism: Vombatus ursinus (assembly GCF_900497805.2). Classification (NCBI taxonomy): domain Eukaryota; kingdom Metazoa; phylum Chordata; class Mammalia; order Diprotodontia; family Vombatidae; genus Vombatus; species Vombatus ursinus. The sequence goes on from NW_020954596.1 coordinate 66,465,528, forward strand.
TCAATTTCCTTATTTGTAAAATGAAACTATTAATTTTCTTAACTTCTTTTAAAGGGTTTCTTTGAGGACCAAGTGAGATATCCTATGTTCATTGCAAACCTTCAAGTGCTGTAAAAAATGTGAACTGTTTATAACTGAAACTTCCTGAAAGGACTCTCAGAGAGGTGACTTCTCAGGAGCATTTGAAATTTCAGATAGAATTTGTTTATTGATTTCTTCTTTTTTTTTTTTGTTTTTTAATGACTATTGGGATGAGATTTTTGAGGGAAAAAAAAGATCTCATTTGAGATTCAAAATCTGGCCTGGCCTGCCAAGTATTTTAACCAGTTGGGAATACTTTATTAGAAGCTAGGTTCTCATATTCAGTAAAAGTGGGGAACTCTGGAGTGTTGGATTTTTTTTTTAATTGATTTGTCCTAAGAACATGACCTCACAAGTAATAGAGAGAAAAATCTTACTTGAGAAACTTCAAAGCTATGAAAAAAGATGTCTTCAGTAACTCCTTTCTTCTCCAATGACAGCTCTGTGGCCCCACCCCACCCCCCAAAAAAAGATATTTAGTAGCAGGGGAGTTAATACAGCATTTTAGTCATGGCCGTTTTTTTTTTTTCTTTATCTACATAAGAAAAGAATCTGGTCTAAGTGAAGAGTTTGAGGCACAAATGCACGAATATGCAGAACTCCTCTTATGCAGGAAGATTATGGTAAGGTTTGCAAACATTATAGCTTATGTCACTTATAAAACATATTGTTGAAGGAAGCCTGTAGTCAGCTTTGTAATGTGATGAGAAGAAAGCAGCTTTGAAGGGTAATTGTGGCTTTTTGTAAATTTTTTTCTCAAGAAAGCACACAGCACTAAGTGAAATCTTGTTGTCTGTCTCCCAGATTTCCTTAGGGCAAGGGAAATAGGTTGCTGAGTACCTGTAATGCAGAAGTGTTCAAATAAAGGCGTGCTAATCATTAATCTGTTCATGTCTGTACTGGATCTTTATTATTGAACTGTATCCTTTCCCCATCTTCTCACATTCGCGGTAGGCAGTGAGTTTTTCTTTGTTATTTTCTACTGCTGCTTGCTCCTGCTTAGGTAGCTTTTCACTTTGGTTCCTATATGTTAGAACTAGAGAACCTGAGGGACCTGAAGAAACTTGAGTGACTTTTATGGATGACAAAGGGCACTAGCTGCATACATCTCTAGGTGCAAGGGCACACCCACAACTATTCATCCCTTGAATCAGCTGTACATCAAGCTCTAAAGAGTAGTTATGTCGAGCTTTGCCTAGTATACTGTGTGTCAGCAAGAAGTTAGAGAAAGATGTATTAGACTAATGAAGGATGCCAATACTGTGCACCCAGCTGTGATGTTTCCAGCCGTATCGCCTCCCCCTACTCCCATTCAGCCCAACAGAACCTTCTTATGTCTCTGACCTCCTCCTCAGGGATTGCCGTTTCTTCAGAGGAGGAAGAAGAATATTTCTGTGCCTCTGTGATGTGAACAAGGAAGGAAGGAAGGAATTGGGTCTAATTCCTTAGCGTTGTTTTAAACCAGGAGCTCAATATACCAATGAAACTACTTCCTTTTCCTATCAATGCCTGTTTAGGAAATGTTAATTTTAATATATGCTCAAGCAGAAGAAAGACAAATAAAAAATGTTATAGAGGGCTATTTAAAGTGTCTAAGAATGAACTATGGTCTGAATTATCCAGACCACTGTTCCTTCCTCCTCCATTAAGATGGATAATTGACAGATAACTACTCTTTATGTATTTATTCAATTAATACCTGAAATTTATATAGCACTCTGAGGTTTGCCAAGTACTTTACATGTAGTCACATTTGAGCCTCACAACAATCTTGTAAGGCAGGGCTTATTATCTCTATTTTTAAAGATGAGGGAAATGAGTTTGATAGATGTTAAATGACTTGCTCTGGGTTACATAGCAAGTCAGTGTCTGAGACAGAATTTGAGCTTGGGGCTTAGAGCCAAGATGGTGGAGGGAAAGCAGTGATTGTCTTGAGGTCTCTCCAAAAGCCCTCCAAATACCGAAAAAAATGGCTCTAAACAAATTCTAAAGCAGTAGAACCCACGTGAAACAAAGAAATTTTCCAGGCAAAGACAGCCTGGATGGTTGATCAGAAAGGTATATTGCTCCAGGCAGGCAGAATAGCACTATGTGGTGTGGGTGCGCAGGCCGCAGTGACCCTGGAGCAGGCCTCAGAGGATTGAATTGCAGGCAGCTGTGGTGGTTTCCAGACTTCTCAACCCACAAACACCAAAGACAGCTTAGAAGGTCAATGGGAAAAGTCTGTGACTGTGGTGAGAGAGGAGCTAGGTCTCTGCCACAAGTCTCGAGTGCGGCCTGGGGCCGCAGATTTTCCTGAGCTTCTGGCCCGCAGACTAAAGGGGAATCGAGTAGCTGATCAGAGGGGGATTGCAGGAATCTCTTTTCCAGTGCTGAGGCAGGAATGCTTTACCAGTGCTTGGATCTGGGTCACAGTTTTGAGGGGCGGTCCTGGGGCTAGGAGGAACGCTGGTGCAGTGGAGCTTGTTGTGGTGGTGGAGAGAAAACACCTCGCCCCTTATCATACCACCTTGGGAGAACTGAAAAGTTTCAGGTCCCTAGAAGTACCTCTGAAAACAGCTATACAAACCCCCGAAGCATGGGACAGTACACTCTTCACATTGGAAGCACACTTTTACCTTAACAAAGAGTTTAAAACTCAAGTAATTGGCCAGGATCATGAGTAAGCAGCACAAAAAGAGTCAGACTATATTATCTTACTTTGGTGACAAAAAAGATCAAAACATACAACCAGAAGAAGACAACAAAGCCAAAGCTCCTATATCCAAAGCCTCCATGAAAAATATGAATCAGCCCCAGGCCTTGGAAGAGCTCTAAAGGGATTTTTGAGAAGCAAGTAAGAGAAGTAGAGGAAAAACTGAGAGTGATGCAAAAAAATCATGAAAAACAAGTCAACAGCTTGCTTGAGGAGACCCTCCCAAAAAACTGAAGGAAATAACACCTTAAAAAATAGCCTAACCCAAATGGCAATAGAGGTTCAAAAAGCCAATGAGGAGAAGAATGCCCTAAAAAGCAAAATTGGCCAAATGGAAAAGGAAGTCCAAAAGCTTACTGAAGAAAATACTTCCTTAAAAATTAGAATAGAGCAACTGGAAGCTAGTGACTTTATGAGAAATCAAGATGCTGTAAAAAAAATCCAAAAGAATGAAAAATTAGAAAACAATGTAAAATATCTCATGGGAAGAACAACTGACCTGGAAAATAAATCCAGGAGAGAGAATTTAAAAATTATTTTAAAAAGCCATGATCAAAAAAAAAGAGCCTAGACATCATCTTTCAAGAAATTATCTAGGAAAACTCTCCTGATATTTTAGAACCAGAGGGCAAAATAGAAATGGAAAGAATCCACTGATCTCCTCCTGAAAGAGATTCCCAAAGGAAAACTCCTAGGAATATTGTAGCCAAATTCCAGAGTTTCCAGGTCAAGGAGAAAATATTATAAGCAGCCAGAAAGAAACAATTCAAGTATTGTGGAAACATAATCAGGATAACACAAGATTTAGCTGCTTCTACATTAAGAGACCACAGGGCATGAAGTATAATATTCCGGAGGCAAAGGAGATAGGATTGCAACCAAGAATCACCTACCCAGCAAAACTGAGTATAATCCTTCAGGGGGAAAAATGGTAATTCAGTGAAATAGAGGACTTTCAAGCATTCTTGATGAAAAGACCAGAGTTGAATAGAAATTTTGATTTTCAAATACAAGACTCAAGTGTAACATGAAGAGGTAAACAGGAAAGAGAAAATCATAAGAGACTTATTAAGGTTGAACTGTTAACATTCCTGCATGGAAAGATGATATTTGTAACTCATGAGACCTTTGTCAGTATCAGGGTAGTTGGAGGGGAAAAAATTATATGTATGTATATATAGATATAGATAGATAGAGGGCACAGAGTGAGTTGAAAACGAAGGGGTCATATCTGGAGAATAAAATTAAGGGGTGAGAGAGGAATATACTAGGAAAAAGAGAAGGGAGAGGTAGAATGAGGTGAATTATCCCACAAAAAAAAAACAGGAAAGAAAAGGCTCTTACAGTGGAGGGGAAATGGGGGAAGGTGAGAGGGAATGAGTGAATCTTATTCTCATAGGATTTGACTTAAGGAGGGAATAACATACACATTCAATTGGGTGTGGAAATCTGTCTTACCCTACAGGAAAATAGGGGGGAAAGGGGACAAGAGAGTAAGGGAATGATAGAGAGGAGGGCAAATTGGGAAAGAGAGTAATCAGAAGCAAATACTTCTGAGGAGGGACAGGGTCAAAAGAAAGAATAGAATAAATGGGTGGGTGGGATAGGATTAAGGGAAATAGAGTTAGTTTTTCACAGCATGTCTACTATGGAAGTGTTTTGCATAACTGCGCATATATAACCTATATTTAGTTGCTTGCTTTATCAATGAGGGTGGGTGGGGAGGGAGGAAGGGAGAAAATTTGGAACCCAAAGTTTTAAAAACACATTTAAAAAAATGTTTTCATATGCGACTGGGAAATGAGAAATACAGGAAATGGGGTACAGAAATCCATCCTGCCCTACAGGAAAATTGAAGGGGAAGTGGATAAGAGAAGGGGGGGAGAGACAGAAGGGAAGGCAGACTAGGGGAAGAGGTATTTAGAATGCATGCCATCTTGGGGTGGGGGGAGGGGCGAGATGAGGTGAAAATTTGGAACTCAAAGTCTTGTGGAAGTAAACGTTGAAAACAAAAAAATAAATAAAAATTACCATTAAAAAAAAAAACAACAATTTGAGCTTGGGTCTTCCTGAGTTCAAGGCCAATATTCTATCTATTATGTCATTTTTCTTCTCAGTACTACAGCATGATAAATAATTATTCTTCATATGCCCAAAACTGTGCTATATTTATGGTCATATGAAGAATTCCTGGAATTTCAAAAATTGAATGGAATTTTCAAATCATGTAATTCAACCTTTTCTTGGATTTAAAAAAAAAAAAAACTTTGGTATTTCTAAAGGTAAAGAAGTTTATGCCAAATTGAAGCTAGAATCCAGATCCCCTCATATCCAGGCAGGTGCTATCATATGTGGTAAGAGAAAGAATGTTGTTTGGGCATTTAGGAGAAGTGTGTTCTATTCCTGGCACTTCCAATAAGCAACTGGGTGATTCTGAGACTCAGTTCCATTATCTGCAAAACAAGTATTTTGGCTCAAATGAGCTCTGAACAGGTTCTTTCCACATCCTCAAATGTGATCATTTTAAGTGCTCTTTTGGTGTTTCCATTGAGTAAGGGAGGGAATACTAGGCTATAGTAATGAATGAAAGGATAATTGAAGTTCAAAGATTAGCTTGGGTTTGAAGAGGCAAGGTTGGCTGAAGAAGTGAGCTTATCTGACCCATGAAGGAAAAAGGATATGTTAGGTAGAGGGGAGGGTAGATTTCAAGCTAAGTAGGGGAAATGTGTATGGAGTCACAAGTGATCATAGCATATATAAATGAGAGGGGTAAGAACCAAGGTGGGGGGAAAGGGGTTGGAAACAGGGTATATGTTGGGGATTAATAGGAAACAAGGTAGATTATCTAATAGAGAGAAATAATATTTGGTAGACCTTGAAAAGATTGTTGAAAAAAATATGCTTGGTACGATAGGTAAAGGGGAAGACATTTTAGATACTTAATTAAATTAAAATGAAAAATCACTTGCTAAATGCTTATGAGCCAGGGAAGATGCAAAGATTAAACTAATTGGCATCAGTAACATCATAACGTACTAAGTCAGGGCAGTGGTGAAAAAATGTAGTAGCAGGTGTGATATGTAGCATGCTGGATAGAATGGGGCTAGGAAAACCTGAATTCAAGTCCTGTCTCTGATATGTACTGTGGGTGTGATTCAGGGCAAATGGTGGTGCTCTTGGCAAATTTCTAAAGTTCTAAAAGTGAAGGTAGGCACTTTCTCTACAATGTAGGGCTTTGGAAAGTTTCCTGGATTGGTTGCCATTAATACAGTGTTCTGTGGTTTAGGAATTCCCTAAACCAATGAAATAACAGTTCTCTGTCTCTCTAATGACTCCTCAGATTTCAATACTGAAGAAACAACCTATAAAATGATAAATGTATTTGTAAATGTACGTTTGAGGACAATATGTCAATCTTCTCAACTCAGTCAATAAACATTTATTAAGCACCTGCCCTGGCTCAAGCACTTTGCTAAATGTTGGGTATACAAAATAAGGCAAAAGACAGTATCCATTCTCAAGGAGATCACAGTCTAAAGGTCATCAGGAGGAGAAAATATACCTTGCCTATTAATGTACATGGTATTAAATGACATGGAAATCAGAGGCTACAGTGGATAAAGATCTGTCCTCAAAGCCAGAACGACTTGGGTTCAAATCTTACCTCTGACACTTATTGACTGTGTAATACTGGATAAGTCAAGTCATTTATCAGTGCTTCAGGCAACTCTTCTGTTTGGCTTTCAAAACCCTTCGTAACCAGTTCTCTTCCAACCTTTCAAAAATTCTTTTGCTATCCAGTGACATGAGCCATTTTCAAACTTGTACATGACCCTCCATCTCTACTCCAGGCACTTTCATTGGCTGTCCCCCATGCCTGGAACACCCCTTATTTTCATCTCTGCCATTTAGCTTCCCTAGTCACTCTCAGGTGTTGGCTAAATTATACTTTTTGATAGAAACCTTTCTCAGTCCTTAAGCTTAGTATCTACCCTCTGGGACTGTCCCAAATTTATCTTTCATATAGTTTGTTTGCAAATAATTATCAATATCTTGTATATAGTTGTAATCTATCTATCTATATCTGTCTATCTATCTTTTACAAATAGTTGTTTGCATATCATCTTCCCCATTAGACTGTGAGCTCCTTGAAAGCAGGAACTTTTTTTTATGACTTTCTTTGTATATCCAGCATTTATCGCAGTGCCTGGTACCTCACAGATGCTTAATCAATGCTAGTTGATTGAGTGACTACAAGTAGTAAAGTAGAGACCTGCATGATAGAAGGAACTCCTGGGAGTTCTTTTTACAAGTGAAATCACAAATCCAGTCCTTATCCTATTAAATGTCACAAAAATTCTTTTTCAGTTTATTTTATTACATTTTAACTTTGGAAAGTAAATTCCTCAAAATAACTTTCTTTATTCTATTGAGATAATTTTTACTTTAATCAGAAAACATTCTCACAGGAATATCCTGGTGCCAATTTGACTCAGCACTCATTTTTCCCTACTGGATTTAAGGTATATGCAAAGCATTTGAGGTATGTGCTGACCTGAGCTCACAAAACAAATATTTGTAGCTCTTTATTTATGCTACAAAAGCCTGCACCCCATGGTTCCTTTAAATTCTGAGCTTCCTTAGTGCACTTAAAATTATATTTAAATCATTTCCCATAGGACTATATCCATTGTGCAAAATCATTTGCATATCTATCTTTCCTATTATCATGTATATCTTTTATTAAAAGGTAAACTTTCAATAAACACAGCTGCAAAGTAGGAACAGAAATTGAGGTCACTTAACTACAGGTATATTATGAAAATAATGTGCAATTTATAAAGTAATTGTAGTTCTCTGGATCCAAAGCTCAGGAGAGAATGCATATTTCTTTTGTGCCTTCTTGCTTCCACTTGCTTTTTCTTTTTATATTTTCTTTATTTAGAGGGGGACGAATTAGGTATTCTGCACAAATGAGATTTGTAGATAAGTGAAGGTGCCACTTTAAGGGCCCAAACTCGCTTACATTTTAAACTTTTTGAAATGTTTCTCAAACAGTTTGCTTTCTTTTAATAGAATATAGTAAACATCATTTAAATTATTCTTGATTGACACACATAGCTTATCAATGTCAATTATTATACTATATATGTAGATATATATTACATATATATGTATATTTATATATGTGTATATGTGTGTATGTGTAGATTACACAAATACATTTGGGTAGCTTATCAATATCAGTTATTGTACTGTATATAATATCACTCTCATAAATTTATGAACTTTTGAGGTTTATAGGGCTTGTTTGCCCTTATACAAAAGAGCTTTACAATTACGTAGTCCTGTAGAATTCTTGTATCTAATTTTTCACAGTTTTTTTTGCCAACTATTACTTATAGCATTTTTGCTGTAGTTTTTATATAGTTTCTATTTTTGTCAACTACTACTTATGATACTTCTGCTAGTTTCTATTAGCATTACTGTCTCTACTTCTGTTATAGGTGTAATTCTCTGATTCTCATCTATTGTAGACTTGGAAGCCAGAAAGTGAAGCTTATTTGCACCGTTTATAAAATCAATGTAAACTACTCAATATGGCAAACATTTATTAAGTGTCTCTTATGTGCTAGGTATTGTATTATATGCTGGGGATAAATAAAAAGAAAAAAAACAAAGTCTTGGTAATCAAGACACTTATATTCTACTGGTTTCTGCATGAGAGCCTAAGAGGAGTATCCCGTAAGTAATGTATATGAACTTGAATACAAATACTCTCTGACATCTCATATGACTGTTCAAAAGTTTTGGGGGGGAGTTTTGTTTGCTTTTGTTGTATTTTGTTTTATTTTTTGCTTCCTAACTGTCATCTTTGGTTAAGATTACCAAAGCAGTTATCTTCAAATAAGGGAGGGGTTGGGGTTACTGAATTATTATTTTGGTCCTAGTTGTAAGATGGGGAAATCCAATGCAACTTAAGAGTGAGAAGTCTATAGTCAATCAAATTGTGTAAGTGACTGTTTAAATCATATAATTTAAGATGTATCTAAAGGGGTGCTTACATAAAAATATCTGTCCTACTGGACCATCTTAATGCTGCCATTTGAGTCACTGGTTGGACAATAACAACTTGCATAGGGAGAGAAGCAAGAGTTCCTCCTAGGATCATAGATCTAAATGTCAAAGGGACCTCAAAACCCATTGTCCAATCCCATTTATTTTACAGCTGAAAAAAGTGATGCTGAAGGAGCATAAGTAGATTGACCATGATCAGACAGAAAAAAAAAGTGGCAAAGATAGAATTTGAATACAGGTCCTCTGATTTCAGAACCAGTTCTCTTTCTAGTTTATCATTTTGCCTTGTTGTTATTGTTATTGTTGTTGTTTTGTTGTTGTTCAGCCATGTCTGACTCTGCATAACCCCATTTGGGGTTTTATTGGCAAAAATACTGGAGTAGTTTGCCATTTCCTTCTCTAGCTTATTTTACAGATGAGGAAACTGAGACAAAGAGGGTTAAGTGACATGCCCAGGGTCACACAGTTAGTAAGTATCTGAGGCTGGATTTGAATTTCAGGTCTTCCTGATTCTAGGCCCAGCAGCACTCTATCCACTGTGCCACCTAACTGTCCATCATGCTGCCTTACATACTCTTATTTTAAATGAGAATATTAGAGTGATTAACTTAGGTGGTTGACACCTTGGATGGTGAGGTAAAGGGTAATTACATTTCAAAAGGTAGAAATATTTTAGCATAGAACTCTGAGTGGGAGTGAGAAGTAAGGGCACTAGGACTAGATTCATGCCTGACTAGATTACCCAGTGCCTATAGCATCCTATGCTCCGACACTGCTAAGTTTCTTGCTTCTGATCCCATTGTTTTAAGCTGATATATTCTCATCTTTTCCCAAACTGGTACCTCTGACATTCCTATTTTCTGGTGCCCTCAGTACAACAGTTCTCCCTTTCAAGTCCTGGCCTAGAATGTGTCCAGAGTCATCTCTGCTTAAATTCCCTTTTAATGAACTTACTAACTTACATACTTACATCTCTTAATATGGGTCTCCCTTATATTTGAAAATAAATGTGTATTATTTTCAGACTTCAAGCAATTGTGATAAAATTTGTATAAATGCTAGACTTTGAAGTTATTCTACAACTATTGAAATTTGTTTAGATAATTTATCTGGCAAAATCAAAGCTACTTTTAACAGATGAATGTAAAAATAAAACATGTTTTCTTTGACTAAAATAATGCATCATCAATATAGACTTGTTTCTCCATGTTAACACTTAGGTGTGAGAATTTCCCAAACTTCTTCCACATTGCTGGATAATTTCAAATCATTTCCTGTCAGAGAACTATTGATATTTAAGTACTGTCTGGGGATAGCTAATATATTTCTATTTTTTTTAATTGTACTGATTTCACTTTGATAAAAAATTCATTAAACTTCATTATTTCCCCAGATAATATTTAGGCTGATCCTATGCATTCTGCTAGGCTAAATTCCAAACTCAACTTTAATATAATGACTATGTTCCAGGAGAATTTATTTTAATGAGGAAAGGCAACATTGCAGTATCTTTACTAGAGGGATGATAGTCCCTTATGAACAGTTAAGAATGAAGCAATTAAAGGGGGTGGGAGGAGGAGTGGCATTTCCACAAATGGTAAAAGAAAACTTGTAATTAACATGGTTTCTGTGCAGGTCTCGAAATTGCAATTGTACTTTGGCCACAGCGCATCTATTTAGACAATTTTTTAAACCAGTGGCATCAAACCTTTTACTGTTTCAGAGCTCTGTTCTTTGCACATGAGAAACCTTAAATTTCCATTTTTGAATTAATACATTGGGCCATAGTAGTAATATGATTAATGTTATTGTGTCTTTGCAGTATATTTTTCATGTTTTTAAAGAGAAATAAATGGACATAGTCATAAGTGATTGGGATCATGTTAAACATGTTTATGTCTCTAAGTTAATGATAAAATATCTGTAATTACATCATTGAGAGCTTATCAGCATTTCCTTTCAGAATGTACATATGTACTGATTAAAAGAGAAAGGACTGATAAAATCTATCATAGTGAACTTATTAACTCTATTTCAATATAATTGGTTTCCTTTGTAATCTTTTCTATTCTATGTATTTGAAACATTATTCTGAAGTAACAAGACCCTCGATTTGGTGTATTTCTACCCCTTGTCTGCACCTTAAAGGCTTAGAGTTGTCTTCACTTTTGAGAGGTACAGTGACTTGCCTAGGATCACAGAGCCGGTATGTGCCATATCCAGTTCTTTCTGACTCTAAGGCTGATACTCTCTACTACACCAAGTTGCCTCTTAATCCAAATAATAACTCATTTATATAGTGTTTTAAAAGTTTATTTAGCACTTGGATAACAACAATCCTGTTAAATAGATGGTCCAAAAATTTGTACTTTATAGGTTACAAAAATAGTCCTGAGAGAATTCAATGATTTTTGCCATAAACACATAGATGGTAAGTGTTGGAGTTAGACTTTGTGCTGGGGGATGGGGAAGGGAGGGGGAGAGAGGTAGGATTTTTATTGATTTTGTATAGATAGTAAGTTGGGTACTGGAGGCATTGTTGGTAGCAATCAGTGTTCAGGTTCCTTTTCTAAGTGTAGGGTTTGTGCCTCTGTGACTGCAACTCTTCATCTCTCCTTTTCTTTTTATTCCTCCAATCCTCTATCCATTTTCCTGGGCAAATCCACCAAGGAGTTACTTTAGCATTAGTTTGCCCCCTTAAAAGTAGGTTTTTTTTTCTCCCCTCACTGCTCCACGTACAGCGTGTCCCAAAATCCTTAATACAACTTTAAGCTATAATCATTTAAGCAAATTTCCATGACGGCATGGACTATTAAAACTTAAAACTGCACTAACACTTTGGGATACCTTGTAAAACAAAGCTTAGACTAAGGGGAGATGGCTCAGAAGTCTCACCTTGGCCACTTGTTGACTGTTTTTCCCTGTTGACTTTTCACGGGGAATTGAGCAGCATTATGTTTTAATTATTTATCCTTTTAAAGTGTGTGTGTGTGTGTGTTTCTTTTTTTAATTCTTACATAGTAAAGTGTTTTTTAGGGGATTTTGCAGCCTAAGTACTCATGACATTTTAAATTTTGAGCTTGCAATATTAAGCCTACAATACCCATTGGTTAAGAGAAAAGAAAGATTCAAAGGTGATTGAGGATTTGAGCCTGGGTGACTAGGAGTATGGTAATGCCATTGATAGAAATAAAAGAGAAGTTAAGAGGTGGGATTCACTGGATGAAAATAGAGTTGGGTTTGGGAAATGGAAAATTTGAAGTGGAGATGTCTAGCCTGAAGTTAGAAATTCAAGACTAGCTCTCAGAAGGTTGGTTATCTGTGTAGCGATGATAAACTTTTGAGTAGATGAGATTACTGGGGGGTGGGGGTGGGGGGTTGAGTATAGAAAGCAAAGAAAACCAATTCCATCAAGAATTAAATGATCCAAACTAAAGTTACATAGCTAGTTAGTGGTCCAGGTCTCAGAACTCTCAGGTCAATGTTATTTCCTTTAAGGAATATGATGCCGTTCTTAAGAACTGAAAGATAAGCAGATTTTTGTCTCTTACAAGTATAAGAAATGTATAGAAGGAAACTTTTATCTGTCTCTTTATGCTTGATTACTGTTTACTGCTATTTCAGGCTGTAATGAATTCTCTCTCTAATTCGAGATTTTTGCTATAGACAAGAATAAATTCTTAGAGTGAAAAGTGATATTGAATTCAGGTGTGTGAGGATGAAGAATGAGTCAGATGTGTGAAAACTAAGAAAAAAATAACAGGATTAAGTGAGGGACATGGGGGAGGGAGAGCACATTAGATTGACAATTTCCTTCTTTTTTTTTTTAAAGCCAGTTGCAGAAGATTTTTGAGTGCAGGAATCTTGAAGAACAGAGTTGCCAGTTTAAATATCACTTTTACTTTTTAAAGTTGTAGCTTTGCCTCAATCAATGGTTTGTGCCTGGAGAACTATCTGAAGTCTGTCCCTTAAGTCCAGAAGAATTCATGAATGAGACGAGAACTTGGACTAGAGAATTCTTAGGTAGCCAGACAGGAAAATGACTGAGGCTAAGCAAAACACTCAGTAACAAAAACTGTGTATCAGTAATTTGACTCCCTGAATACATAAGGAGTTTGTACCTCCTGACTTCTCATCATCTCTTAAAGTAATTTCTCTTGTTTCATAAAGCTAGCACACTGCAGTGGCTCAGAACTGAGAAAGAAAACCAGAAAAATATAAATGAGCAAAAAGCAATCCCTAGACTATAGCCTAAAAGTATCCCTTCTCTTCAGGCATTTAGGTGAAAGGATAGCAATGACAATTCACATCAGAAAATATAACTGCCTGTTGTTTGCAAGGTGAAAATAATAAGTCTGTTCAGTTCCAGTTGTTGTTGCTGTTGTTGTCGTTTTAATCACACAGGACTGAGAGAATACACTGTGATTTTTATGTACCTGCTTCACACCTCTAAATGCAGTTCAAGAGACAGAATGGAGCTGGGGAGGCTTAAAAACCATTTGATCTAAACTGTCTTGTTACAGATAAGGAAACTGTGACCTTTCTGGGGTGACTGTTATCTTATAAAATGATTGTATCTTAGCCATTTATTCATTGGGGATGGTCTCTGGATGTGTTATGTTTCCAGTGATTGAACAAAAATTGGTAATAACATTATAACATTTATTTTCTACAAATCCCTCTAGGCAGATGCTTATATAGATGTACATTTGGGAGGTCTACTTTGCATGATTTAATTTTTTATTGTAATCTCTCAGAGATCAGGAACTGTATCCTTCAACTTGACTTCTGTAGTTCCTTGAACAGCTGGGTGTTTAATAAATGATTTTGATGATTACAGTGATGCTGTCCTGTGTCATGACTCTTTGAGGCTAATAAGAACCATCATGTGAATTATTATATAGTATAACAGTAGTGCCATGATTAGTCAACAATGCGGCAACAGAATCAGATATTTGATCCAATATGGCTTCAGTCTATTTAATATTGTGCCTTTTATCTTTGGCCAGAAAATAAATCAAAGTAATGTAATACATTCTGCTCATTATAATTTGAAACAATAGTTATTTGAATATGTGTGGTAGACTAAAATGAAATGACCTTTTTCATAGTCATTTATTTTTGTTTGTCTTTTGTTTTTCTGTAGCATAGTCATTTGAGAATACCGCCTTTCTACTGCTCTCTTTCTCTGTCAACTCTCTGAACTCTCCCTCACAACAACAACAACAAACATTTAAATAAAAACGATAGCAGCATAATATGACAACACATGGAGTATTCTGCATCCATAGTGCACCCTCAGCCTATTCCTCACATCCTACCCCCATTTCTTTACTGGACAGAGTGAAAAATATTTCATCTTTGGCTCCCACTTGCCTCTACGGTAGAATACAAATTTCTTTGTTTGACATTTAAGGGTATTCATAATTGGACTTCAAGCTGCTTTTCATGACTGATTTTCTATAGTTCTACATTATAGTCAAACTAGTAGACTTGTTCCCTCTAGTTTCACCTCTATCATATAGAATCTCTTGTTGAATTCAAAGTTCAACTCAAATGCCTCCTCCTACAAGAGGCTATTACTAGTTTTTTGTTTTTTTGTTTTTCAAGTTGTTTGTGGATTTCCCCACCCCAACCTTTCAAGTTTATTTGTATTTATTTGGTGTATGTTTCACATACCTTTTTGGGCACATGTCTCCCCCAGTGGAATGTAAGCTCCTTGAAGTCATGAGATATTTCACTTTTCTCGTGATATCCATAGGGCTTAGGAGACACACACACACACACACACACACACACACACACACACAGCTTTTAAAAAAAGTGAGAGGGGGTGAAAAATAGTCCTCATGATTATAGGATGTTATATTCCTGAAAAAGCATAATACCTGACATGATTAAATTGATTAAAGTCAAATTTTATTTTTTCCATTAAAATTTTGTTATAATAGGAAGTTCTATTCTTGATCAAACTCCAGAAAAGTGCCTTGAAAAAATTTGATAGATGAAACCTTAAATGTAAAAAATTGCATTCCTTTTACCGTTAGGGCTACAGGAAGTTTTCAACCATGATTGTTACACATATGATGATTTAAGAAAAAAATCTCTGCATACCATTGAGACTAGATCTTTCTGGCATAAAAACATGCACATTTCTTCAAGATAATATTTAAAAGTATACCTTATTGCATCCTCATGTATGTGAGTTGTCTTTCTTGATTCTTTCCTTTGTCCTGTGTATTTGGCTAACCAAAGTCCTAATGCCCAATTCTAAAAGAAAAATGACCATTAAAACCATATTTCTTTGACTAGAAATACTATATTGACACTTTTTTGTATGTAAGCTTTCTGAAGTGTTTAAAAATCAATTAAACAGAGCAATACAATTACAAATCAAATGAAGTAGA
Organism: Vombatus ursinus; assembly: GCF_900497805.2. Lineage (NCBI taxonomy): Eukaryota > Metazoa > Chordata > Mammalia > Diprotodontia > Vombatidae > Vombatus > Vombatus ursinus. The sequence continues at coordinate 66,480,789 of NW_020954596.1, forward strand.
GGTATTAGAGCCAAAATGGCAGAAGGAAAGCAGTGACTGTCTTGAGCTCTCTCCCAAAGCCCTCCAAATACCTAAAAAAATGACTCTAAACAAATTCTAAAGCAGCAGAACCCACAAAAAGACAGAGTGAAACAAATTTCCAGCCAAAAACAGCCTGGATGGTTGATCAGAAAGGTATATCGCATCGGGCAGGGAGAGGAGCACAGTATGGTGTGGGTGTGCAGGCCGAACCGACCCTGGAGCAGGGCTCAGAGGACTGAATTGCAGGCAGCTGTGGTGGTTTCCAGACTTCTCAACCCACAAACACCAAAGACAGCTTAGAAGGTCAATGGGAAAAGTCTGTGACTGTGGTGAGAGAGGAGCTAGGTCTCAGCCACAGGTCTCAAGTGCGGCCTGGGGCCGCAGATTTTCCTGAGCTTCTGGCCCACAGACTAAGGGGGAATCGAGTGGCTGATCAGAGGGGGATTGCAGGGATCTCTTTCCCAGTGCTGAGGCAGGAATCTCTTGCTTTACCAGTGCTTGGATCTGGGTCACAGTTCTGAGGGGTGGTCCTGGGACAAGGAAGAAAGCTGGTGCAATGGAGCTTGTTGTGGTGGTGGAGAGAAAACACCTCGCCCCTTATCATACCACCTTGGGAGAACTGAAAATTTTCAGGTCCCTAGAAGTACCTCTGAAAACAGCTGTACAAACCCCCAAAGCTTGGGACAGTACACTCTTCACATTGGAAGCAGACTCTTATTTTAACAAAGAGTTTAAAACTCAAGTAATTGGCCAGGATCATGAGTAAGCAGCACAAAAAGGGTCAGACTATATTATCTTACTTTGGTGACAAAAAAGATCAAAACATACAACCAGAAGAAGACAACAAAGCCAAAGCTCCTACATCCAAAGCCTCCAAGAAAAATATGAATCAGTCCCAGGCCTTGAAAGAGCTCTAAAGGGATTTTGAGAAGCAAGTAAGAGAAGTAGAGGAAAAACTGAGAAGGATGCAAGAAAATCATGAAAAATAAGTCAACAGCTTGCTTGAGGAGACCCCCCCCAAAAAAAACTGAAGAAAATAACGCCTTAAAAAATAGCCTAACCCAAATGGCAAAAGAGGTCCAAAAAGCCAATGAGGAGAAGAATGCCCTAAAAAGCAAAATTGGCCAAATGGAAAAGGAAGTCCAAAAGCTTACTGAAGAAAATACTTCCTTAAAAATTAGAATAGAGCAATTGGAAGCTAGTGACTTTATGAGAAATCAAGACACTGTAAAACAAATCCAAAAGAATGAAAAATTAGAAAACAATGTGAAATATCTCATGGGAAGAACAACTGACCTGGAAAATAAATCCAGGAGAGAGAATTTAAAAATTATTTTAAAAAGCCATGATCAAAAAAAAAGAGCCTAGACTTCATCTTTCAAGAAATTATCTAGGAAAACTCTCCTGATATTTTAGAACCAGAGGGCAAAATAGAAATGGAAAGAATCCACCGATATCCTCCTGAAAGAGATCCCCAAAGGAAAACTCCTAGGAATATTGTAGCCAAATTCCAGAGTTTCCAGGTCAAGGAGAAAATATTACAAGCAGCCAGAAAGAAACAATTCAAGTATTGTGGAAACACAATCAGGAGAACACAAGATTTAGCTGCTTCTACATTAAGAGACCACAGGGCATGGAGTATAATATTCTGGAGGCAAAGGAGATAGGATTGCAACCAAGAATCACCTACCCAGCAAAACTGAGTATAATCCTTCAGGGGAAAAAGTAGTCACTCAGTGAAACAGAGGACTTTCAAGCATTCCTGATGAAAAGACCAGAGCTGAATAGAAATTTTGATTTTCAAATACAAGACTCAAGTGTAACATGAAGAGGTAAACAGGAAAGAGAAAATCATAAGAGACTTATTAAGGTTGAACTGTTTACATTCCTGCATGGAAAGATGATATTTGTAACTCATGAGACCTTTGTCAGTATCAGGGTAGTTGGAGGGGAAAAAATTATATGTATGTATATATAGATATAGATAGATAGAGGGCACAGAGTGAGTTGAAAACGAAGGGGTCATATCTGGAGAATAAAATTAAGGGGTGAGAGAGGAATATACTAGGAAAAAGAGAAGGGAGAGGTAGAATGAGGTGAATTATCCCACAAAAAAAAAACAGGAAAGAAAAGGCTCTTACAGTGGAGGGGAAATGGGGGAAGGTGAGAGGGAATGAGTGAATCTTATTCTCATAGGATTTGACTTAAGGAGGGAATAACATACACACTCAATTGAGTGTGGAAATCTGTCTTACCCTACAGGAAAATAGGGGGGAAAGTGGACAAGAGAGTAGAGGAATGATAGAGAGGAGGGCAGATTGGGAAAGGTAGTAATCAGAAGCAAATACTTCTGAGGAGGGACAGGGTCAAAAGAAAGAACAAAATAAATGGGGGCGTGGGATAGGATTAAGGGAAATAGAGTTAATTTTTCACAGCATGTCTACTATGGAAGTCTTTTGCATAACTACACATATGTAACCTATATTTAGTTGCTTACATTATCAATGAGGGTGGGTGGGGAGGGAGGAAGGGAGAAAATTTGGAACCCAAAGTTTTAAAAATACATGTTTAAAAAAATGTTTTCACATGCAACTGGGAAATAAGAAATATAGAAAATGGGTTACTGAAATCCATCCTGCCCTACAGGAAAATTGAAGGGGAAGGGGATAAGAGAAGGGAGGGGGAGATAGAAGGGAAGGCAGACTAGGGGAAGGGGTATTTAGAATGCATGCCATCTTGGGGTGGGGGGAGGGGCGAGATGGGGTGAAAATTTGGAACTCAAAATCTTGTGGAAGTAAATGTTGAAAACAAAAAAATAAATAAAAATTACCATTAAAAAATAAAACAAATCACATGAAGTATTAAATACTATATAGGATAATATACTACTGAAGAGAAAAAGTTCTGATACTCAAATGAGTATATAAAGCCCAATGAAAATCTTAAAACACTACATAAGTTCCAGCACTTGTTGGTATTATTTTAATCTGTTAGGCACCTATAACCTTAGGACCCTGTTCTCAGTTGTGGAAAGGCAATGGACTTTCACTTAATGAGATAAATTAATCCCTGTTCACATGTTGGCTTTCTTGTGTGCTGTCTGTGGCAGATAACATAATTCCTGAGCTCAGTTAGCATGTCTCCAGAATGCCCTCAAGGAGTGACTCTAATTATAAGGATTTAGGCAGTAAGGTACTTTTATCCTAAGATACATTTGGTCAGCCAAGCCTTTTAGAACCCCTTAAATTATTGCCAGTATACTGTTTCTTCACTACTTATAAGTATAGCTAGCCCTGTCTTTATGTGTCTTTCAGCCTAAGAATTTATTTACTATTGATTCAATGTCATTGTTCAAATTTCCCATTTCTCCATCTTCCTCCATGTTGTTATCCATTTCTCTAGTTATCTTTGTACAGATGATAGAATTCTCTTTACAAATGCCAGATATTTCTTTACTAATGCCAGATCCTCCTCCTTTTCTTTTAGTGTGTCTCTTACACAGTTTGATATATTTTGTGTGAGGTCCAGCTTTTGTTCCTTGGACTGTTGTTAAAGTTATTTTTTTTTATTCATTCCTTCTACTGACTTATCTTTGGAATCTTTTTAATCCCTAACTTTGGTTAATCACAATATACTTGTGCTTTTTGGGGGTGGGACTTGCTCATTTTTCTTACTCTGGTGAATACTTTCTTTTGAGCTTCTTTGGTTACCTTTTTTTTATTTCTATTTGTTTTCATCTATTCATTTCAGAAGAACTCTTGAAGACCATTTATTCTCTCATCTCGCTAGGACTATCTACTTTTAAACTTCTTTAAATACTTTAAATCGTTGAGGTTTGTTGTATTTTGGTTTTTTTTTTTTAAGATATCACTCTTGTAGTAGTTACAGCAAACTAATTAAAGCATGTTCTATAGCATTGAATTACTGAGTTATGCTAGACACCTCTGGCAATGCCTTAATTCATTATCATAGGTCCACAAATAGGTGAGACATGTATTTTTGGTGGTTCAAAAATGTTTATGTTCCTGAAGGTTATCTTTTTCCAAAGGGTATTTTTCTAAGTGGTTATTTATCTGAAGGTAATAAATCAATGCAACATTATTTCAGATTTTAAATAACTGCCATGTATTATTTGATTTGTTGAAGTCTATCAACTATCAGCATGCCACATAAAATAAAATGTAAAATGGTGAAAATGAAGTGTGATTAAATTCATGTGATTTATATTTTAAATTTCTTTTGGATCAATCTGCAATCTTATTGATTTGGGTATTCCTCTGTACATACTGCAAACCATCTGGCCTTTCTCATCCTGCAAAAACCTTATGTATGGTCTTTCCTAGAGCCTCCATATATGATCCATGTAATATATTTAACACCTTGTTCTAGATCAGGGTTTCTTAAATGAGGTCCATGAACTTTTTTTTTCTTTTAAAAATATTTTGATAACAATTTCAAAATACTGTTTTCCTTTGTAAATCATATGTAACTTATATTATGCATTAAAAACGTTCTGAAAAAGGTTTCATATGCTTCACCTCATTGTCCAAGGGATCAATTACAGAATAGAATAGGAACTCCTTTTTTTTTATCTTTTCATGTATCTTCAGTATTAGTGTAACATAAATGCTTCTTATGTCTTTTCCTTTGCTCTAGCCCTCTAAATGAGGCTCCTTTTTTCCCCAAGTATGTTGTTGTTCAGTTGTTTTCAGTTGTGTTTGACTATTTGTTGTTTCATTTGGGGTTTTCCAAGCAAAGATACTGGAGTGGTTTTCCATCTCCTTTTCCAGCTCATTTGATGGATGAGGAACTGAGGCAAATAGGGATAAGTGACTTGCTTTGGGTAACATAGCTAGTACGTGTCTGAGGCCAGATGTGAACTCGGGAAAATGAGTTTTCCTAACTTCAGGCCCTGAACTCTATCCACTACTCCACCTAACTGCTCTTTTTCAAGTATACATCTTCCCAACATCATCCTTGACTCTTTTTAATTCATATAGGTTAGTATTATGATCATGCTTAAAGTTGCCATGAAATTTCCATCGCTTTTGAGTCACCTGCAATTTGCCTTCCTCAAAAATAGTTATGTTCTAATAGTCACAAATATGTAGCATTGACTGGAAAACATTTATGTTAAAAGCAAAGCAAAACAAAGCAAAGCTTTGGTTTTAGCAGCCTGGGATTTTTATAAGCACTGTAACTTTCTCCATGAGCAAGCTAGCCCATTCTTGTCCTCCTATTCAACTGTACAATCAATTCCTTTCTTTCCTACTGTGCCTATTTGCAATATGTACACTGACATACAGATACAATAGACTGGCCAGCTAACTATACGTCATAGCCTGGAGAGTTGGCATTTTTCATCCATTTAGTTTTCCAATATGAAATGTTACCTTGGGATCTTTTGAGCAAATAAATGCATCCAACTGAGTATTGTCTCGTTTAAAGTAAGCATTTTGGGAAAGGCAGAGATGTGTTTTAGTAACATGGCCATTGTTAGAAATAGTTTTTAGAGCTCTTCTATTGGAACTCCCTTCACATTCTGTGCCACATCCTTTTGAATGTGCATGGAGTAAGTAAATCTTTGTCCTTTAGGGCAGAGTTGAAATTTTGAAGCTACTCCAAATAATGGAAGTCTACTGAGGCAAATAAACATGAGTTTAAAAGGAAAAGCGACTTGTAAACTGATTTTAAACACCACAGAAATGTTTGTATCCTTCCATACGAAATTCTTTTTGGGGCAGCTAAATGGTGCAGTGGATAAAGAACTGACCCTGAAGTCAGGAGGACCTGAGTTCAAATCTGGCCTCAGACCAAACATTTGACACCAGCTGTATGACCCTGGGCAAGTCACTTAATCCCAATTGCCTAAAAAAACAAAACAAAACAAACATAGTGAAATTCTTTTAGAGGTCAACTTCTTTGTGTGTGTGTGTGTGTTTTAAATCTTATTCTTATAATCACAATTTTAATTATAGTAAAAGCATCATTAAAAGTTACTCCCAAGATACAGATATTTACCATGCTGCCATTAATATTGCTTGCTTCAAATGTAAATTAAAATATACTTTTTAGTTGCATAATTTAATCTTAATTTATTCTTCCTTTTTTTTTACAGAAATGTTGATTGCTGTGATCTGCAAAAAAAAATATGGATTTTTAGCAACTGAAGAGCAAGTCAAGGTAACTATTCAATCACTGATGACAACTATGTTTAGTTTATTTAAGAATTCATTGAAGACATAGCAAGTTGTTCTACTTAAATTTTAAAAAAAATTATTAAGGTTCTTCTGTGTTCAGATGACTGCCTACGTGTTGAGATTAACAGAATGATTTATAGAAATGAAATAGTTTCTATCCTAAAGGAGTTTTCAGTGTTAAAAAGTTTCATATTCAGTTATATCTAGTATATTACTTGTATATTTTTATGAATTTTCATAAATAATTTTAAAGTCAGTGTGGCATTCCTTGTCTTAATTATTCTATTTTGAGAAAGAAAGAGGATACCTACATGATGGTGAAGTATGTAAACAAGTATGATAATTTGGGCTTTTATAAAAACAAACAACAGCAACAAAAAAGTCTTCCCTTAAGAAAAAAGTGTGGAGTAGGTAGAACAAAAAAAAACCCTACAAACAAATGCTACCCAAGAGATGGAAAAGCTAACTTGTAAGTTAGATGAGTGTGTCTAATTATCTCATTTGTCACATTTAACATGATTAAAAGTATTCAATTGACTTTTATTTAGTCCCAACCTAATGGTATCTGTTATATTCCAAAATGATCAATATTAGCAAATAAAGCAGATAGCAATAGCAAAATATACATTTTGACAAGGTTTTTTTTTAAACTTCATGTCCCCATCTTGAAGTACAACTGACTTTCCATTAAAGTTAGATTTGTTTGTATTATTTGTAGATTATATCCTGAAAGCAACTTGTTGTAAGCTCATTGAGATATTTTTAAAAACAAGTTCTAGTATAAACGCTTTTTTTTTTTTTACCAGAATGATGAAGGATCAAAATGTAGAAAGTGGTAGCAATAGCTTTGAAACTTATCATACTTAATTGATTTTTTTTCTGGTCAAATTTCTTTGCTTTTTGAGTTTACTTAGATTGTACTAGAATCTTGGTTCCACATAATCTTTTGTTTCGAATTATCTTTTTTCCACTTTGGGGCATGTTATTTTTCTTTATATTTTTTAAAAAATAGTGCCAAACCCATAAAATCACGTAGGGTTTGTTAATCTATAAGAGTAGAAATCAAACAATTTAAATTTACATGAGAAGAACAAAAATTTCCTTCAAAGGTGGAGGGAATTTATTTTTCAGTTTTGTAAATTGCATTTAAAATATGGGATATAGAAAAGGGAAGATAACATTTATGGTTATTGTACTTTTATTTTATGTATTCTTATTTCTTACTGCTTATTTTGAGTGAAGTATTTTCTTCATTAAAATTTATTTTTGCATAATTTCAAATTTATGTCTTTTCTAAAATATTTTCAAATAGTTGAATTACAGATTTTCTTTGCTAAACAAATTATACTGGTACCTGCCTTCTCCTGGAAAAAAAAATCTCATTCACCTATAAATTGTACTAATTGGGGACATTCATTTGAAATACATGAATCATTGTCATTGAAGTATAGTTCTACCCTTTAGAATTGATAAGGCTTAAATATTAAACATAGGGGAAAATGTATTCACTGAAAGTTTTAATTATTTTGACTCTTAAGTGTTTTTTAAATTTGTGAATTTAGAAAACTTTTCAGGCAATAGAGAGAGCTCCAGTCCTATAGACCTAAGATGATAGAGTAAATTTTCAAAGGGATTAATTGAGGAAGATTATATTTTAAATGTATAACTTGTGCTTAGAAAGGATCATAAGTAACCCCTGTGTGAAACACTGTGGATTTTACCTTGTTTGAATATGAATTCTTAAGCAGCTAGCATCAAAATATGTGTATAAATATATATATATATGGTTTATAACTATATTTTTTAGTAATGTATGTATACACAACGAGGTGGCTCAGTGGATAGAGAACTGGGCTTGAAATCACGACGACTCCTCTTCCTCAGTTCAAATCTGGCCTCAAACACTTACTAGATGAGTGACCCTGGGCAAGTTACTTAATCATGTTTGCTTCAATTCCTCATCTATAAAAATGAGCTAGAGAATGAGATTACAATCCACCAATCCACTCCAGTATCTTTGTCAAGAAAACCAGCAGATATTGTCATGAAGAGTCAGACACAACTGAAACAATTGAACAACAATAACCCACATGTATATGTGTATATATATTATATATATACATATATAATATATGTACCTACATACACACATACACATATGTGTGTGTGTATATATATATATAAGAAATATACATGTGTATATGCTCACTACACACATATTCATGAGTAGAAATGAACTGAAGTAATTTAAAACTGGAGTATAAGTTCCTTTAGGGTAAATACCATATCTCATTTATCTTTGTAGCTTTCTCAGTGCTAAGTTCTATATAGGCATTACAGATGTTTATGAAATCAATGAAATAATTCTATTATTTTATACAAGCAAAAAAAAGGAAATATATTTTTCGGATGGCAAATGAATGAGAGTCATAAGACGAAACGTCTTTTATGAGTGGGAGCTGATAAAGATATCTACCTCTCATCTAAAGCCTCATTTAAGGAAAATCTTTTTCATATGACAGTCAAAGAAGAGGGAACTTCTTTAGTTACTGAATATAAACTTAATTTCCTTAAAGAGTTCTTATTTGGTTTCTTTTAGTTATTATTAAGAGTTGTCCAAAGTTATTGTTTTTTTTTAATTTCATTCTAGTCTGAAACTTTGTATCATATTTGGTAAATGTATTAGCAAAATAGCACAAATATAATATTCAGAATAATCATATTTGTGTTTTGAAAGTACCATGTTCATTAAGGGTATGAAACTCAATGTTATATTTTCTGTTTCCTGTTCTCTCTGTGGACTCTAAGCTGTCACTAATTCCCCCAACATTTTTCCCTCTCCCTTTGACAACCTTTTTCCTTTCATACACGAAAATCAACCTTTGTTTAGTTTTATACAGCAAAAATTAGTGAATTAATTTTCAATTCTGAAAGAACTTCTTTGTAGAATCTTCCAATTTTTTAAAGTATTCTTCAATAAGTTTGTGGATTGTCAAGAAGTTATAGGCACTTCTTTTGGGAAGACTAATAATCATCTCAGTGGTGCCATGACACAAATAAGCATGCACTTTTTGATAGACTTGATTAGTTGGAATTAAAATATAGTTTTGACTTTTAGTATTTCAGTGGAGTGAACTGGCTAAAGTCAGGACCCTGAAAAAAGTCAAGACCCCTATGAAACTTACTAATTAAACAAATGCCTTTTTCTCCATATAATTTTATTATCAGTGCTGTTTAAAAAATATAGTTTGGTTTGCCATAACATTAGCATTTCTAATTAATTTAGAAACCACAGGCACTTGAAGTGAATGAATGATACAACAACTGGGCCATGGGGCCAACTTAAAATGATCAATTATTCAGGCCATCAATCTCATCCCAATTTTTTTTTTCATTCTTGGAGATATCTTTGCTGTCAGAATGTGTCAGCTATGTAGTTGGTGCCCTTCAAAATTAACATGCATAAGCAGTGGCCTTCAGAGATCTGCAGGAAGATAATTCTAGCTGCTAGTGAGCTGAGCTGAATGGTAGCTGATAATGGTAGCTGCTGGTGAACTGAGTTGAATATGAGTTGTCCGTCTACAATTATGTGACACAAGATAATTCAGGATAGAAAACAATGACCAGGAGTTGTGTATGTAATAAACACCATCTCATGAAATCTTATTCAGAGGCACATAGAATTATATGCATGGTAACCTAGAATTAATGTTAACAGGTATTTTTTTGTGTGACAAATGTGTTCCTTTAAAAAATTTGTTTAAAAAAATGCAAGCCTTATTTTAAATGCACTTGAAGACCATCGTTTGGAAAATGCTAATGTGCATTGTTATGTATTAAGAAGAGTTATTTTGAAAAAGAAGTAATCATTCACTGGAATTCATGTCTCATAATTTAAAATTGTTCGTGTGCCATAAGACTTTATTCATCCATAAATTAGCTAAGAACTTGGATATAAGCACAGAAGGCTCTGAATAACTAAAATAGATGGCATAACATCCATGCAATAAAGTCAATCAGAGGAAAATCCTTTAGGCCCTTACACACAGACCCCTAAGTTTAATTTATACCCAATGTTGACAATCTGATTACCATACCTACCCCCTATTTTGCAGGCCTTGAGAAGCAGAAAATCATAAATAGCGAATGACTAGAGGCAGATAGACTGGCAGCAGCAAAAAGTAACAGCTGACATGCTCACACAGGCTAAAAACTATTCAAAGCAAGCACAAGAATGACAAATCTCAGCAGGTCATTTAGTGTAGGGGCTAACAGCCCGATGTGCCATAAAAGGTCTGTTGTTTAGTGTACTGTACAATAATTTATATTGAATTATGTTCAGCTTGCAGTTTTAGAAAATTTAAAAATGTGTAATGAACTTTGGAAGACTTGCATCCAAAAGTATTTACCCTTTTTAAAAAAGAAAATATTGACATAAAAGGAAATCTCCTACTTTGAAAATTTAGCTATCTGCTATAATCCTTATCACCCCTTCAGCCATTTTAACTGCTACATTAGATTACCTAAAATTTAGGGAACCTTTACAGGAGGATGCATTATGGAATACGTTTTCTATATAGTCATTAAAACCAGAATTTATTTTATTTCCTTATTATATCTTTGGTTACGAGATTTCCAAAAGTACATGAAAGTTTCATTCTGTAATTAATTTCTTCCATTTGAAATATTGATTTAAAGAAAATGGTGATATTTTCTAGATCTAATTTTAGGGGTTTTCAATAAACTATTGCTAATTACTTAAAAAAAGATAAGTAAATTATTATTCTTCCTAGTTTTTATTTAATACAAATTTTACTAGTTTTTAATTCATTAGATAACATAATTTCAAAGGGTTAAGAGGAACTAACAATGAAACATCTTCATTTCAGTTATATTTTTAAAATAATTATGTTGTTACATATATGCACATATATATTTATGTCTGTATGCATATATATATATGTAATCGTTATGAATATTTTTCTCCAGTAGCCATACTTTCATAGAAAGAGAAACAGAGGATGTATTGGTACCATCTGAGATCATGACTCTAAGAAACCCATTATTTGATTCATCATAGTAGCGAATAAGAAGTCTGTGAACAGGAGTATCCTTAGCATCATAGGCGATTAAAATGAAATTCACTTATTGCTCCATTTCAAAAGCTTTCCTTATTTATAAAAAATCACTAAATCCTACTAGAAGAAATCCAAATATTTTTAATGAGTTAAAAACCTACCTAAGGAAAAAAGTACTTATTAGTCCTATTTGCATTTTGTCTTGATTTCTAAAATGGGTCAGTTGAGGACAATGTAAGTGTTCAAGAAAAAAAAAAGGAAAGAAAAGAAATGAGATTCCTTAGATGGATGCTTTGGCTAACTGCTGCCTTCAGTGTTCTGAGAACAATAATGCAATTAGCTAAAATGTTTATCCACAAAATTTAATTCCTGGGGAGTATCTTCTCAAATTGCCTCTTACAAGTATAATGGAAGCAAGCAGTTGTTTGCTAGTTTTGTTGCCAAGAATTGTGAATGGACAGATTTTTATAAAACTTGGTGGTAATGCATGTACAATCATGTAAACACTCCATTGTAAATCTGAATGGAGAAAATAAATTCTGTAGACAAACATTTTCAGTTAAATTCTGCCTCAGTGTTCTCCACAGTAAATAAAGAATTCCTCAGTGCTGTTAATTATTCAGCCTTTTAAGTTTATATAAGATTTCCTTTAATTTCTGTTTAAATTCAACATTGATTAGAATAATGTTAAATCAGTATTCTGAATTAAGGGTCTTAATCTTCTCCTGCCAAAATAGGTCAGAAGTGGTGGCTTGGCATTTGTACTAGAAGGAATACTAATTTCCAAAGGAAGTTGGGGTTGCTATCATTACAGTTAAATAGACAACTAGAGGCTAACACTAATCATTTGATTCAGTAAATGCTTTAGGCTGATTATCCCACAATAACCATATTCAAAAGAACTTCTAAAAGATAGTGGAATAGATCATTGTAGCTTCTTATCCATATAGTGTCTTAAGATTTACAATCCCTGAACAAAAGACATTCCACATGATTACTAATGCATTTACTTTTTAGCCAGTAATACCTTATTATATCCAATGCTTTTCTTATTGTATTTCCTCAGTTTGTAGCTGCCTTTAATATATATCAACTAATATATAGGAACCTACCAATAAATAATCATAATAATAATAAATTAGATTTCTATGAGGACATTGAACAAAGAAATTGGGACTCATCAAAGCTGTATTATTAAAATAGCCAGATGCGCACCACTTAAAATAGATGAGAAAATAGGATGGCTGAATGCCTGTATTAGATTTCATTGGAATGCCAAGGCATACATTTTAATTCAAAATATACTCTGGAAAAGCATGAATGTAAAGGAAACCTCCATCAGAGTTGGAAGTAGTCATACTTGTTCCTGTGTCTTATGAGAGCTCTCCTTGTACTCACAGACAAATGGGGAATAATGAAATAATGGTGTCTCTATCACCCTCAAGCAATACATTTTTGAAGTTATTAGACCATAACTGAAGATTAGTTTCAAATTGCCTTTCATGCAGGCGTATGGCCTACTTTGACTAAAGAAGAAAAGGTTTTAAATTACTTAATTTTTGAAATGCTAGACAGAAGGGAATATTTGAGAGTTTTTATCTGAATAGTTTAAAAAAAAGGCTTTATGCACATGATTTATAATTTCATAATTCTGTTATATACAACAGATAGTGAAGCTTCTGGCCTTGTTATTTTGAAACATAATAATATTTCATATTTACATATATTACAATAGTTTAAAAGTGCTTTTCTCACAATTTAGTGAGGGTGATAGTCTAAGTATTACCATTCCCATTTTATAGGTGGGGTAAGAGAATCTAAAAGTTAAAGTGACTTGTCCAAGGATACATACTAGCAAATAGCTAGTTGTTTGTCTCCAAGTTTGTCCTTTCTCATACCATTTTCCATCTTAAGAATTATTAACTGCTCCTAAAATTCATTTCAACAGCCTTCAGTTGATTTTGGCTTTCTTGTATGTTTGCTTCTGGTATCCTTGGGGTAAAGGTCTAAGTATAAAGTTGGCCTGATTCTACAAAGTTGACCCTGAATGATCTTTCATTTAAATAACAAACTTTCATTTAAAGACAGTAAGCAACCAATAATACTAATGCTTCCATTTACATCTTTTGAATCATTGCCTGATGTACTCACTGTCTTTCTGTATAAGACTTTTCTCTGTCTTACAGAGGATTAAATTTGTTATTCTTCAAAAGATAAGTGACTTAATCATCACGGATCCTTTCAATGTGAATGTTGCTCCTCCATTCCTTTGTAGTTCTTGAGCTTTTCTGGACATAACATTCATCTACCGATAGTTTATCTTTTTGTCAATGAACCTTTCTAAACATCATGAGCCAGGTCCTCACATTTACAGTCTGTCATCAGGTCCATACTTCAGTAAAGACAAGTGTTTTCACTTTTCTATAAAAGAAGGATTTTGATTTCCATACTTCAATGAATCTGTTTTCTCAACAGCATGGAGTACTCCAAGTTCTGGTGTGTAGAACACCACCCCGCCACACTTGCTCATTCTAAGTAATCCACGCCCTTTGTCTTTTCATAAATTCTCTGTGGCAGCTTGAGACTTTCAATAAGTCATTTAATCTCTGAAGTCCTTAACTTTTTCATTTGTAAAATGGAGAAATTAGATGAGATGACCTCTATGAACTCTTAGAGCTTTAAATCAGTGATCCTTTCACACTATGAATCCCGTAATTCATCTCATATCCTAAAGACCTTCCTCCATAGATTTAATCTAAATTGAGAGAGATTTTCCCAACCCACTCAGGTGATTTATGAGCTTTTATACTTTTAGTGGACTTCGGCAGCATCTCTGAAAGCATATTGAGCAAAATGGTCAGTCACTTGTGTCCTAGCCACCATCCTTTTAAGCTATATTCTCATCTTGGGATGAAATCTTCTTGTGACATACATAGTTGCTGATTTATTTAATCACTTGGCATTGTGGAAATTTTCAGTATGGTAAGAGGGTTGCTGTATGTATTTTGTCCAGGCAGTACCTAGGCACAATTATTTTAAACAATAGACTTTTTTTTCTTTTCTAACTGCTTCTTTGATTTGATTCTCTGGGTTCCTACTAAATTAGCAGTTTTGTTTTTCAAAAGCATTTGACAAATCATGGTACAGGGGAAAGAGTACTGTATCAGAATACCCAAGTTCAAATCTTGGTTTTGCTACTTTCTCCTTCTGTGGCCTTGGGCAAGTTAACAACTTCTGTGAGCTTCAGTTTACTCATTTGTAAAACAAAGTAGTAGAACTAGACGCACTTCTGTCATTCCTTTCAGCTCTAATTCTGTGATCCTTGGATCCTTTTATTTGACTAGTTTCACAGTAATCCTATAAAGCACATCCCTGCTATTATTCTGCTTTTATAGATGAGAAAATTTGGAACCAATATGTATAGGCCAAGCTACAGAACATTCTGACTTTGGCTACAGCATTTTTTGAAGCTGTCTCCTTTCACAATCCTTGTATATCTCATAGTGCATTTCCAACTCTGAAGTTTTTATTTTCTGACTAACACATTGTACCTTTGGTTCTTACCTTCTCAGCTGTAAAACCTGTATCTGCAGGGTGTTTCTTGGAAATGTATGGTCTTTTGCTAATGTTCTCTAGGATACCTCACCTTGGAAATTTTGGATCATCATAGTGATGACTAATTTTTTCAAACCTGCAAATGGCAACGGCTTTTCTTGTTATTCTTCTGAATGGTACAAGCTACCTCCCATCAGAAGGATCTTATTTATTCCCTGAATCTTTTTTCCCCCAAGGGCTTCGAGTATTTGACTGAAGTTAGACTAGCATGGATGAAAAATAAAAACCAACTAGGGTGGTGAGGGTCCTTGTCCATTGTATATGCTCTACACTGTCCGCTTTGAACTGCTTACGGAGGCTCTAAACAGAAGCCTATTGAAATTACTGAAGAGAATCATTATTTATATTTAGGAAATCTTTATCAAACCTTGCAGTATAGCCAAAGAACTGAATGATGAAAAAGATCATCATTTTGATATAGAGTATTGTATAAATAAAATACGGTAACATAATTTTCAATAAAAATAAAGTTTTGAAAAATATAAAAATGTTCTTTATGAATTACTAGACAGTTATCTTTTTTTTTTTTGACTGCTTCTCTCAGAGTAGCAATCACTTGATTTGAAGTGATGGAGGGACAGGTTGCATGTTTGATACAGATATGGGTCTGTTAATTTTGTGAATTCATGACCATTGATCGAACCCTTGCCTCCAGCCAACCATCTCTAAATTGCATGTCATTGGTCACAAGGGGTGTTGGGGATGAGTCTCGAGAATGTTTAAGCACCAATCCATGGATACTGTTGGAAAATCATCTGAAAACATAGGCCTTTCTGATATCCTGTAGCACTATTTTTATATTCTAATTTTGTCCCAGACTTAAAATTAAGTAAACTTTGGAGACTTAGAAACGATCATACTAATAAATAATAATAATAACAAACAATAATCAACAAAGTATTTAAAAGTTTTCAAATGACTCATTTAAACTTGCCTCTTTTTCCTTTTAGTAAATCTGTTCAAGAAATTACGCATTCTGATATCCACCAAATTCTTTCTAAAATGAAGATGAGGTTTCTGTGCACATATTGAAAAATGCCAGATTGTATGATCTAGCTTTAAAACATGCAATAAAGATTTATTCAGTGGGTTAAAAAACATTACTACAATAATTATTAACTCTTTCATTGTTTTTTTAACCACCAAATGAAGTTTGCATTGTGCTGTACTTAACCCCACACACTTATATCATAGATATTACTTCCTATTTTGATACTCAGTGATAATAAAGTTGATTAAGCATTACTTTAGTATGAACATTTCCTCCTTTCGGTAATATATGCACAATAAAAAATCATGCCTTCCTGTATAAGGATCTCTAGTACTGAGTCTAAAAAGACAATTTAAATCTATTCATAAATCAAAAGATTTTAATCTACAAGCATATGGGTTGTACTTAGACAGTTTGAGCTTTATTTTTTTAACATGGGTCTAGCTTACACTAAGGCTAATCAAACTTATATACACACTAATAGGAGACTAAGTTCCTGAACACGCTATTATAGGACAGGACAGATACTCATTTATAGGGAGAGAGCACGAGAAAATGGAAATCTTCTTCAGTGTCAGGCTTTATTAAAACTGTTGTTTGTTTAAGTGTCAAAGCCATTCCTGAAGTAGAAAATATTTAATCAGATCAAGACACAGAACTGCAATTGAAGATGGAAAGCATTTCGATGAACTCCGTAAAACTCTTAGAAATGCAGATGGCTTTTGAGTGCATTTTTTTTATAAGAATTTAGTATTCATTAGGAAACAACACTGCTGACAGGATCTTATACTAGCTTTGTAAGTATGTGTTGTGAATGAAAATGCCATCTTGAAAAGATTGCAAAATGGCCTTTGTGTAAAGTCTAAATTCGGGGTGGGGTAGTGAAAGTAACTTTTCAAGCTTTTTCTCCTAAACAAATTGCATACACTAAAAACAGGGTAGTCCAATTTAGTTTAATTTCTTCCCACAGTTCATCCTTCCTTTTTTTTTATGGATTGGTTATTAGTTCCACTGAACAAATGGAATTAGTTTGCAGACCTCTTTCACAGACATTGCATTGCATAAGCATGAAGGATGAAGCAAGGTCTTCTAGAAATAGTAACGGTCCATGGGAGTACCATAGCATAGTGGAAAGAGCATTGGGCTGGAAAAATAGAACAGCAATGAAATCTCAGAAGACCATGTCTCCAGTCTCAACTCTGTTCTTATGTAGCTGGATCTGCTTTTCTACATTTCTGGTTTTCAAGTTTCTCTTTCACTCGATCTTACAATAATCCTGATGCCATGGTCATCTTTAAGAACAAAGGACAAACAACAACAACAACATCCTGGGAAGTAGGTACTGTTTTTATCCCCATTTTACAGTCAAAGAATCTGAGGCAAACAGAGGTTAATTGAGGTCACACAACTATTAAGTGTCTGAGGCAAGATTTGAACTCAGGTCTTTCTGACTTCAGGCTCAGCTCTCCATCCACTCTGTTGCCTGGCCACCTAGAGCTGGGAAGAGGGCTGGGCCTGGAGTTTGGAAGATTTAAGTTCAAATATAACTTTTTTGACTGCTTGACCCTGGGCAAGAGAGTTAAACTCTGTTTCCCTCAGTTTCCTCATCTGTTAAATGGAGGCTGATAACAGCACTTGCCACATAGGATTATTGTGAGGATCAAATGAGATAGATAGTATCTGTAAAGCACTTATAACAGTGCCTGACATATAATAATTATTTGATAAATACCTGTTTCCTGTCCGTCTTTCCTACTACCTTTGTGGTTTTGGGAAAAAAAAAATCACCTAACTTCTAGCTTCAGATTGTTCATCAGTAAAATAAGTAGACTGGACCAGTAATCTGTAAGATCCCCTCAAACTATCTACATCTGTCACTCTGTGTTCCTAAATAAAATAACCTTGAGTGTTTTGTTTCTTCATTATGAATAGATCCAGAAGACTGATTAGACAATGGAAATAGTCCCAATAGTTTAAGAATTATACAAAAATAATAAAATTAATCCAAATAGAATAGTGGAATTAATTTGTTTTATGCTTCTATTTATTATTGTACTCCATTAATCAAGTCTTAAGAGTGTACAGGTTGGAGTCAGAGCACCTTGATTTATGTCCCACCTGTGCAACTCTGTTATAATTGTGTGGCTTTAGATAAGTCACTCTACCTTTCTGGGGCTCAGTTTCCTATTTGTAATAGGAAGAGTTAGGATGAGATTACCTCTAAAGTCTTTTACATTTCTAAATTTATGATCCTTGATGGTTCCTTTCCCTTTGCTTCAGTTTAATGAATGGAACAAATACACATTTAGTTTGCTCATTTGTTTATTTTAATATGTTGCTAGAAGAAAAGCATTGGGGTTTATGTTCCATGCATTCTGGCTTTGAGAGAATGAAAATGGCTGAGAAGTAATCCCCATTTGCTTCTGTTCATAGCAGATAGTCGAACATAGAGGCCCATCGCTACATGCTGTCTGTGAAGCTTCCAGTGAATAAATAGCAATATTGATGCTTCTGAGTGTCAGGCTAGGAGGCAGGACTGGTTATTCATACCCACCCAGTGATTGTGTAGCTAATTAGAATTGTATATTGGCAGTAGTTGTTGTGGTAGAGAAAGCCTATCAATGTTACTTTGTGTAAAATTTTAATCACACAAGTTAGGACATTCAGAATTATGGTTTCCATAGTGACCACAACACTGAGTGCTGTGTAAAGCATTACAGTAGGGGTCTTTGATTATGTGAAAGCTAACCAGAAGTGAAACAAAGTGGTCCATATGTGCAGCTAAAGTTAAAAAAAAAAGTCCCATTCCCTTGTATTTTTTGTTATTGGGTTACTATGTGTCACGTGGCTCAGCCTTAGACTGAAAGGCCTATTGTTGTATTCATGTGGATGCCCCACTTAAATTGTGTTTAAGATTTTAAGATGGGATTTTCAAAATTCAATCATTAAATGTATTTTTTTCCTTCTTTGCCTTTCATTTTCCCACCCCCCCCATTCATTATGTATCAGATCAGGCAGATCTGGTGACCAATTTGTGTCCTTTCCTCCCCTCCTCTCTTCTTTTCCTTATATGGAAGGAATTATTGAAGATTCTCTATCACTTGAAGATTCTCTATCACTAAGAATCAGTGGTCATTATGTGTTCAGGAAATAGAACTCTGGTACTGAAGGTATTACTTGGTATTCCCCATTTGGTCATCTATGCCTCAGAAACTGTCTAAAGCTCCATTTCCTCACATTAATTTTATCACTGACATGAAAAGAATTCCAAGAGATAGAACTGCTGATTCAGAATGCATACAGAATAGAGTGAGAGAAAATTGTAAATATAGGAATGAATAATGCCCAAGGACAAAAGATATTGAAGTGACAATCTGGCCTTCAAATTGATGGCTACGGTGTACTTATTGGTACCCCAGTTGTGAACTGATGACCTTAACGGAGCCCTTGTTACAAAATACTATGTTGATTAGAGAACAAAAGTCATAAATCCTTTTCTTTCAGTGGGCAAAGTTGGTTAAGATGGTAGGCCTGCCTGATAACATTAAAAAAAATTCCTGAGCCATAAATTTCCTTTTTCTTCCATCTATATACATAATAGATTAGTAATTTCAGGGGTACTAAAGTACATTATTCATATTCATGTACTCTTCCTTCTGGCCAAACTGCATTTGCTATACCCCAGCCTTACCATTCCTTCTTCTGCATCATTGTCTTTGTACATTCTGTCTTCCATGCCTTGAATGCACTACCTGATCTCCACCTCATTGATATCCTTACCTTCCTTCAAGGTACTTTGTGTGGTCCTACGCCAGTGTCTCCCATGTCATGCAATCAATTCCCAAGTTCTTAAGAAGGACCTTGAGAAAACAGAGACCTGTATTGCTTTTTCTGACAACCATGTGAGCGCTTGTTCTCTGTGACTTCTCCATAAAATAGTCTTTTAGGCAAGTGTGTGTTTGGCATTTGAACAACATGGCCAGCCCATTGGAGTTATATTCTTTGCAGTAGAGTTTGAATGCTTGGCATTTTATTTTGAGAAAGGACCTCAGTGGTCCTCAGCTAAGGTGCTAACTCCTATAAGAAGCCTATCTTAATTCCACTGCTTATTAGTGTTCTTTCCTTCCCTAAATTATCTTATATCCACCTATCTGTTTATGTGTTATATTCTGAATAGAATGTACTATCCATGTGAGCAGTTTTTTTTTTAAATTTTGTATTCCTAGAACTGATTCCCTCTCTTCCTTTAAAATGCAGCTTAACTACCATCTTCTGCTTGAAGCCTTGACTAGTCTGTCCAACTACTTGTGCCCTCCCTCCCAAACTATTGTATATTTGAATATACATACAAATACACACATACACACACACATATAGGAGCCACAGGTGAGAGACAGGTGGATCAAAATTTGGTTGCTCAGAGTTCATCAGGATTACACATCAATTACAAGGTGGCACGCATGCTTGCCTAGATTCTGGATAGTGGACGATGTTCTTGTGCTTTCCCAGTCAACAATGGAATGAAACAAGCCTGTGTACTTGCTCCTATACCTTCACTGAGGATGAACATCACATCAAGGTCAGATACCACACTGATGGTAAATTCTTCAACTTGAAAAGGCTACAAGCCAAGACCAAAGTGGTTGGTGCATGATTTTTTGTTCACAGATGATTGTGCACTCAGTGCAGCCTCTGAAACTGAGATGCAACAAAGTATGGATTGATTCTCTGCTGCTTGTGCTAAATTTGGCCTAGCAATTAACACCAAGAATACACAGTTGCTCCATGAGCCAGCACCACACAGTCTATACATGGAACCATTGGTTACAGCAAATGGAGAAGTTTTGAATGCTGTGGATAAGCTCACTAACCTTGGCAGTATACTTTCCAGGGATGTACACACTGATAATGAGGTTGACACATGCGTTGCCAGAACTAGCTCAGTGTTTGGGAGGCTCCGAAGGAAAGTGTGGGGGAGAAGAGGTATTAGACTGACTATCAAACTGAAGGTCTACAGAGCCATTGTGCTGACCTTGTTGTTAGGTGCCTGTGAAACCTGGACAGTATACCAGAGCCATGCCAGGAAACTGAATCACTTCCACTTGAATTGTTTTAGGAACATTCTGGAGATCACCTGGCAGGATAAGATGTTAGACCACTGAGATTCTTTCTCAAAGTAAAATGCCAAGCATTCAAACTCTACCGAAGAGAGCATAACTTCAATGAGCTGGCCATGTTGTTCAAATGCCAAATGTATGCTTGCCTAAAAGACCATTTTATGAAGAACTTACACAGAACAAACACTCACATGGTGGTCAGAAAAAGCAATAGAGGTCTCTGTTAGCTCAAGGTCCCTCTTAGGAACTTTGGAATTGATTGTATGACGTGGGAGACACTGGCACAGGACTACACAGCACGGCATGCCCTCATCAAGGAAAGTGTTGTGCTCTTATAAACGTGGCAGAACTGAAGTAGCTCAAAAGAACCACAAGATGCTCAAATTTAGAGAATCCACCCTTAATGTTCATATGGACGATTTGTGTCCAACCTGTATTGGTCTGATCAGCCACAGTCAGATACACTGACTTTAATTTGACTTTAACATAGTGTTGTCATTTTGGTCCCCTTCAAGAATGAAGGACAACAACCACACACACACACACACACACACACACACACACACACACACACACAC
>NW_020954596.1:67165873-67335212 GCF_900497805.2 Vombatus ursinus
TCTACTGGATTTAAGAGGCTGTCAGCACTCCTGGACAAATTCAGTAATAAGTTTCCATGATGTCATGTCCTTACCTGAAAACGAGCATTATCTCTTGGTATTAAAAAAAAAATTCTTAGCCTACTTTTGAAAGCTTTCCACAATCATGTGCCAACTTGCATTTCCAGCCTTGTTTTACATCACTGGCACTCTGACCATCCAGCTGTCATTCTTGACAGAAAACCATCCCATGATTCTTTCTGTCATAAAGTTCTTCGCCTATATCCTTATTTCTCTTCTTTGTTTATATGTTCCAGCTTGTTCACACTTGACACTTTCCCTTGCCCTCTATGTGGTAGGCTTGTTCAGTTCTTCAGATGCAGTGATGTTCTCACTTCATGCATTATACATTCTGAGCAAATTGAATGCCTAGCCATTTACTAATCTCATCATGCCCACTCTCCCTGTCTGTTCCCTATACCTGTAGTTCCACATCCTGGTTGTTGAAATCCTTTTCTTTCTTCCTAGGCTTTCCCTATCTCATACAGCTGAAAGTGATTTTGTCTTGCTAAGATTTTTCAACTCAAATACTCAAATGAAATTTTGGTCTTATCTATTTGAGATTCTAATGATATAGATCACAACCCATCATGCCTGCTCATTCTATGTGACTGTTTAGAAAAGAAGCTCTAGCCACAAAGAACCAGCATGAATTCATTAAGAACATGTTATACTAGACTAAACTTTCTTCCTCTCATGAAAAGATGTCTGTGCTGTTAAATCACAAAAAATACTACAGATATAGTTCACTTAGATTTTGACCAAATATTTGACAGGACTTTCATGCTTTTTTGTGGAAAATAGAAAGAAATGTAGATTAGACTATAAAGCAATCAGGTGACTTTGGGACTGGTAGAGTGGCAGGATCCAAAGAGTAGTTATTAATGATTCATTGTCAACTCGGTAGGTAATAGAATGCCCCACAGATCTCTTCTTGGCGCTGGCCTCTTTAAGATTTCTATCAGTGGCTTAGATAAATACATAGATGCATATTTAGCAAATCTGTAAAAGTTAAGAAGGATAGCTAACATATTGGATGGTGGTCAATATTCAAAAAGATCCTGACAGGCTGGATCATTGAACTAACTATAATAAGATGAAATTTTGGGTAGGGACTCAGTCAATAAACATTTATTAAGTGCCTAATAAACACTGCAGATTCAAAAAGAGTCAAAAGACAGTCCCTGTCTTCAAGGAGCTCACAATCTAATAAGGGATAGAACAGGCAAACATAGTACAAACGAGCAGATAGATAGATAGAATAAATAGGGACTAATTAAGAGAGAGAAGACACTAGAATTAAGAGGATTTGAGAAAGGATTTCTATAGAAGATGGGATTATAATTGAGACTTAAAAAAGCCAAGGAAGCCAGTAGGTGCAGATGAGGAGGAAGAACATTCCAGGAATGTGGACAACCAGAGAAAATGTCCAGAATCAAGAGTATCTTGTAGTGTCTTGTTCATGGAGCAGTAAGGAGGCGAGTGTCACTAGATCACAGAACACATGGTGGGGGGAGTATCATGTAAGAAGACTGGAAAGGTAGGAGGGGGCTAGGTTATGAAGGACTTTGGATATCAAATGACTTTGTATTTGATCCTAGAGGCTATAGGAAACCACTCGAGTTTGTTGAATGGAAATGGGGGGGGGGGGTATAGATGTGGTCAAATTTGTGCTTTGAAAATTTCTTTGGTGGCTGAATGGAAGATGTATTGAAGTGGAGAGAGATTTGGGGCAGGCAGACCCTCCTTTTGCGGTGATTCAGGGGTTAGGGGATGAAGGCCCGTACCACAGTGGTGGCAATGTTAGAGAAAAGAAAGGGAGGGAATATCTTAGAAAAATTTCAGAGGTAAGATAAACAGGACTTGGCAACACACTGGATATGGGGAGTGACAGATAGTGAGGAGTCAAGGATGAATCCTATGTTGTGAGCCTGAGGATAAGGGAAGGTGAGGTGGAAGGAGGGTGTGGGTAGGGAGGAATAATAGGTTCTGTTTTCGACATATTAAATTTAAAATGTCCACTGGACATTGGGTTTTTGAGATGTCTGAATGGCAGCTGGAGATTCAAGGTGTGAACTAAACTTTTATTTCATTGGTATGAGGAAAATCATTCTGCCAAAGCAGGGTAGCAGCAATTCTGCAACTTGCAGCCTCACAGCTTTGCTGAGGGGCACTGAACAATTAAGTGTTTTGCCTTGGGTCACACAACCAGCATGTGACACGAACCCAGCCCTTCTTGATTCATAAACCAACTCTTTCTCTTCTATACTTGGTTATTTCTTTTTACATTGAACTCAATATTAGATAAATATAAAGTTACAAACTTTGATTCAGAAAGCCTCTTCACAAATACGAGATAGAAGGATGACTAAATACCATTTGTCTGGAAAGCCTTTAGATTTTTTCATGACAATTGTGCAATACAGCAACCAAGATATTAAGACCCTGATGAGAATCAGGGTACATGGATCCTAACGTCTAGGAGGGGATGCCTCTCTCTGCCTTGGTAAGACCTCACCGGCTATCTTCTTATTGGGTCTAGATGACACATTTTGAAAAAAATTGATAAGCTTAGAAACTATCCACATGAAAATGAAGCGCCTCAGTGTCATGCCATATGAAGATCATTTGAAGGAAATCAGGTGTATGTGACCTGAAGGAGAGCTGAGGAAAATGGAGTGGCTATCTTCAATTTTTTTTAATGGCTACTATCTCTTCTTTCCTCACTCCTGAACCACACTGAAACCTCCCTTGCAACCAAAAAACAAATAAACAAACAAACAAACAAAAAAGCCAGAAAAGCAATACAAAGAGTGCCAGGACAGTATAAGGAACATTGTGTATCCTTTGTTCCCTATGTTTCTCCTGAAAAGAGAGAGAGATTTCATTATCTATTCTCTGAAAACAAGATTGGTCATTATGGTAACCCAGATTTGTAGTTAGTGTTGTTTTTGTTTTTGTTTGCTTGCTTGTTTACATTTCTGTAGTCATTATATAGTCTTTTCTGATTCTGCTTCTTTCACGTTGCATCTATTCACGTAGCTCTTCCCGGGTTTATCTTGATTTTCCACATTTGTCATTTCTTATGACTCAGTAACATCACATTTCATTCATATACCACAATTTTTCAGCCATTTCTCAGTTGATGAGCATCTACTTTGTTTCTAGTTTTTCACTGACACAAAAATACTGCTATATTGTTTTTCGTATACATTGAGCTTTTCTTTCTAGCTTTGGTTTATTATCTTTCAGTATTTGAATGACTTTCGGAATAGAGATTTAACTTTTTCTGCATGACCCCAGTAACAGAACTAGAATCAATGTTTAGCAATGGTAACACACAAATTTGGATTTATATGAAGAAAAAAAAACTTCTTTACTATTAGAGATGTCTAGAAGTAGAATAAGCTACTATAGGAAACAGTGAGTTCTCCCTTCACAAAAAAGTGTTCAAGCAAAAGACAGATAACCATTTTGAGGGTATATGGCAAAGGGAATTTTTTTTCATTCATTGTTGGAGTAAATGCTTCTGAGGTCCCTTATGATTCTGAGATTATGTGAAATGAGCTCAAGCCCCTCCAGAGAGATTTCCTTACTTAGTCTGTCACTCAACAGAGTATGGCTTACAAAATAGAGCCATGTTGTATCATTTAAAAAAAAATATTATTAGCATATCATTTTTATTTTTTTATTTCTTTATGGGAAAACAAGAACTGTGATTTCACTGATATACAGAATTCCTTTTGTGGAAATTCTCTCCAGTAATGCAAATGGGCCACTCATCTATATCTCAGAGTCAAGAGAATTGCTTGCAGCTCTGAGAAATTAAGGGTCTTGCCCATGATCACCTAGCATTTCAGTTCAATAAACATTTATTAAGTGCCTATTTATTATGTCCCTAGTAACTGCCTGGTACTATACTAAGCACATTTAAAGATAGAACTTAAACACAAGTCATTTTGACTCAAGGCTGTCCCTCTATCTAGTCCTTCATGCTGCCTCTCCTTTTATATTTTTTTACACTATAATAAATATTATCAAGAAAATAAAACTATTGACAAGGATTAGCAAAGTGCATTAAATTCTAAAGAAGACTGAGTTTTGCCAGAAAAAAAATCTAGATATTTTTATTTTCAGAGTCAGGAGCACATATGAAATTATCTTTTTAGGTATTTACTATTCCTACAATTTCTGTTCTCATGATTCCATAATTAAACTAGTTCTATAAGCACATAGTAAGAAAAATTAAAAAAGGAATGGACTTGATGTCACAAAAACCTGAGTTTTCCTTCTAGCATTGATAAGTCTGAATCAGTTTCTTCTTCTATAAAATGGGGAGAACATTACTCAGATTTTGTGTATCTCAAGTTTGTTTTGAGGAAAGCTTTATAAACTATAAACATGATGTGTCTATTATTATTATTATTAGCTATCTACATAACCTAGTCCCCAGTTCCATTAATTTCATTATGGAACATAATATTTGAGTTGAACTGGCCCTGGAGAATTGGCTGAGCATTTATTCTACCAGGTGACCCCTGCCTCAATCCGAGATGAAAAACACAAAACTTTGGTTTTTACAAAACAAGTTAAGGCATCTCTTGTTAGAGAAGTGATGGACTGAGGGCATGGATTGAATTGTGTATTATTTGGACATGGCCAATGAAAGAATTAGTTTTGTATAGCTATATTTGTTACAAGGGTTTTGTTTTGCTTTTTTCTCATCACGGGGGAAGGAGAGTCAGAAAAAAGATTTTTATTCATTGAAAAATAATAAAATTTGAAAAGAAGAAATAGGGAAAGGAATATGTGAAAGTTAGGAACCTGTGTCTTGTTGGAAGAGAGAAGAGATGTGATTAGAAGTTTCACTTCTCTTGTTCTGCCAGAGGAGTGGGATTGAAGGGAATAATTTAAATGGGAAGCTATAGGGTTAGACCAGGGTTGGGGAACCTATAACCTCAAGGCCACGTGTGGCCCTCTAGGTCTTCAAGAGCGGCCCTTGGACTGAATCCAAACTTCACAGAACAAATCTCCTTTATCAAAGGATTTGTTCTATAAAACTTGAACTCAGTCAAAAAGCTGTACCCAAAGACCTAGGTCACATGTAGCCTCAAGGCCACAGGTTCCACACCCCTGGACTAGACTATAGGACTAAGCTAGCATCTCTTTCTTCTACTCCAATTCAAAGTGAAGCCAGAGGTTCTGAACTTACTCCATTCATTTTCCCCTGGAATATACTAAGAATCATAGATTAGGATGGGGAAAGGATACCAGCACAAACTGTGAAGAGCCTAGTGTTTCTCATGTACTTAAAGCATTCTGTCATTTTATTTGATGTATACATGTAATTCATATACATAATATTCACTGGTAATATGTGAGAGTTTTGTTTTGTTTTGTGGGGGAGGCAGGTCATTAAAATATAAATCCAGAAAGGAGTGTGAAGTTGGTTTTTTATTTGTTTGTTTGGTTGTTTGTTGTTTTTTGGTTTTTGGGTTTTTTTACAATTTTTTATGCATGTGTTTTCTGAATTTTTTGGCTAATTCCTCGTTCTTAAGTAAATTTGTCAAGCCATCCTATAGAAAAAAAATGATCTTATTTTTCAGTGACCCTAAAGAAGTAAGGGAAAATATGTTTTGGGGCAGGGTTCAGGAAAGCCCAGGTCAAGAAACCCAAAAGTCTCTAGAGATCATCATCTCTAGAAAGGGTATGTCTGGTACCTTTCATAAATAGTAAATGCAGAAAGAAAATAATTAGGTTTAAAATAAAATCTCAGCAAACCATGTTCTGTCTTTAAATGTGGTGGGTTTTTGTTTATTTGTTTGTTTGTAATTTCTTCCCTAATCCATTGCCAGAAACAGTAACTTCTAGTACCTCAATAAACTAATATGCCAGTTTATATTAAATTTATCAGGATGTTAATAGCAAGCTATGAAAAAGAAAATTTCAGGTTTCTTTGTTCTCCTTTGATATACTTAAGAGGTTGCTAGATTCTAGTGAGGACAGGGATGCTTTTTAAAAGAAAGGTTGCTCTTTATACATTATTATATGCTTTCCAGTTATAGATAAAGTAAATTTTATGTAAAATATGTGTCCAACAAAAATACTTTAACATTATTAGCAGCAACAGAAATGACTACAATGGATTCTGAAAAATGCAAACCTGCACTCTTAAAAATCTAAATCCATAGCTGGAATAAAAAGTTACTTGCTAACCAAAGGTAATATTTAATTTGTTAGGTACGTAAAGAATATGGGAAATGTCTACGCACACATTGCTGTAGTGGCAAAAGTACAGAGAGTTCCATTGGCTCAGGGAAAACATCTGGTTCTCGAACTCCTGGACGCTATTCCACAGGCTCACAGGTAAACAATATTTATTAACAGAAGGAATGTCTGTTGTCCACACACTATTTTGATTTACTATCCATTCTTCCTTATTGATGAGCACTATCCCAAATGTTAAACTCATAAATTGTTGGGGGAAGAAAGGTTCCTCCTCAAAATGGTATTAGATTACAACAGAAATTGAAAAGGTTACGATTACAATAAAATCACAGAATTGCATGATACAGTATAGGCCTGACTGAGGAATTTGAGACACTGAAAGTTTTATTTCATATTAACTCTATACTACACAACACGGAAGAATTGAACATGATGTAAAAATCTAAGCTCTACAGAGTTAGCATTAATGATCCAAATAGTCACTAGGTCAGTTAGTGTTCAAGCAGACTCAAGAAGTTTGCTGTTTCAATCAAGATGTAAATAAAACCCTAAAAATATTACTGACATCTATGACAAAGTAGCTGCTTGTTTCACTGAGTTTTTTTTCATTTAATGTCCTGAAATAATTTTCAAATAAAATTATGATACAAGATTATTAATTATAAGGGTAACACTTCCTCAAACTACATTATGTGATGCTATTTTTTAAAAAAATCATATTCAAAGACCAGGTCCACTGACTTGTATATGATATGGATTTCTAGCAAGACTCATTCAACTGCCTAATCCAGTTTTCACAATAGTAGATAAGCCATTCCTTGCTGGACTCGAACCAAGACCTGGAAGATGTTGTACACATACGTGCATTACGTTGAACATGTTAGTGCCAAAACTGTCTAGCTTGTCTCCCCATGCAACTTAATCTTAACATATTTTGGTCCATAGCTTTAACCTGTTGAGACACACTGGCTATCTCTCCAAGCTTAAAGATCTCCACTTACATGATAGGTGTGTCAGCAATATCTTTATCCAAGTAAATGACAGAAACATTGAATAGAACAGACCCAAACATGAGATACTGTGGCACCTTGATTGAGACCACCCTTTAGGTTGACATCAATTACTATTTTTTTGGTTCAGTCTTTTAGTCTGTTTTATACTATCTAACTATACTCTCCAAACATTCACTGAGTACCTGTTTGGCACAGACCACTCACTGTGTTGGGGATTGGGGATAAAAAGACAAAAATGAAAGAAAAACGTTCTCAAGAAATCCTTATTCTCCTGAAAAATGCTGCATGTATACAGACAAGTAAATTAAAAGTAATTTAACAAGGAAAAGGCACTATCGAATAAAGAATCAAAGAAGGAGGCAACCTGAACTGAGCGTTGAAGGAAGATAAAGATTCGAGATTCAAAAGTAAGGGAGGAACTACATTCCAGGCACAGGGTTTGGTCTCATGGATTTAAGTGAAAGATTCTGTTAAATGACTCTGAAAATTTTAACTTCAAATTGACCTCACATCATATGTGTCTGCCCCATATATCTCCATGGAGGGATAGCATTTAAAATTTGTTAGCCATGTTGTCTGACCAGTCTGTCATTCCTGGTGGAGATAGCTGCTTTTATTTCATAAAACCCAAAGAACTAATTTAAGTAATCTTGAATACAAGAAATATCAAAAAATATAGGCCAAAGAGATAAGATAAGGAGTAAGAGTGAATGAGTTTGGGGGAAATGACAGCAATTTTTTTTAATTCCATGCCTACATAAGTAAAGAGAAACTAATTATGATTTCTTTTGTTAATAAAATCAATCATATTTGTCAATAATTAATTTTATCTGAGGATTTTACCTACCAAATTATGACACATATATAATAAATATTAATAGTTCTAATTTTCTAGAAACACATGATTTCTGATATGTATTTTAGAGATAAATGACTGATTCTTTTTTATACTTCTGCAGATATAACATGAAAGGGTTTGCTCTTTTAAGAATACCCATGGTGTGCTATAATAGAACACTGTGTCTTTTCTTTTTGTTTTAGATTTTATTGATGCCTTTTAGAGGCTGTGTTTTGTTTTGTTTTACATTATTGTCACTTTTTAATTCAAATCCTAAAAAATTATATTCTCTTATGACAAAAAATTTCAATTAAGCAAAAGAAGCTGATAGATTGAGCATTTCTGACCACATCCTCCTCATTTCACTTAGTAGTCCACCCCTTGCCTGTAGAGAGGAAGAGGAAATAGCTTGAGTTGAGACTGTTCACTGCACAGAGCTGAATTCTGATACCTCTTCCTGTTATTTTCCTTTGCATTATTTTGGTTATTGTGCATATTGTTCTCTTGATTCTCTACTCTGTATAAGGTCAAACAAATGTGGGTCAGCATGGTACGGTGTAATGGCTGCTGGTGTGGAAATCCCGCCACTGTCACTCCCTGTTTGATGTGAAGCAAGTCACTCGTCCTCTCTGGAGCTAGCTCAGTATCCTCATCTACAAAATGAGGAGTCAGACTAGATGGTGTCCAATGTCTTTTCTGGCTGTAAATCTTTGATCCTGTGATCCCATAAAGTTTGGCTTTGACTTCCCTTTATTCATCATTTCTAATGTTATGGAAATAATTGTATCATATTAATTTACTACAATATTTTTAACCTTTCCCCAGTCAGTTAAAATCTACTCCATTGTATTGATTATGCATGCTACCTTAATGCCCTTGGCTCAAACCTGGTCCATATTGATAATTACTTAGAGCAAGTCTCTCTGTTTGTTGTTTGAGTGAAAAGAATTAATTTGTTTCCTAATGACCACGGTCTATGTTTCAAAAAAAAATCATACTATTCAATATGTATTCATGAAATAACATTATTTTATTCAGTAAATCAAGAGAATAAGACTCCTCCCAAGAACATAAGATCATTTTTGATGACTTCCATAGTGATTTAGGAGAATTCATTCTTTTTTTCTGGCAAATGTTAGCCCTAATGCTACTCTATTCAGAAAGGAGTCTTAACTGTTAAGGTACTAAAAATCTCTACGTGCATGTTCTTCAGACACCTCAAAATGTTCAAAACAGAACTCAACAGGTTCCCCTCAAAGCCTATCCCTCCCTCCCCTCCCATGCCTATGCAACAGTTACAATGTTAGCTGCTCACAAATTTCCTGTAGAATATTTAAGAATTTTCTGCAGCTTTTAATCTGAATGAGTACTTTAAAAACTCAATTTCTGAAATTCACAGACTACATTTAATACATTTTGAATTCTCCAAACCGTAGGTTTCTCTTTTTCGTTTGTTTGTTTTGTAGTAGACATGGATGATGCCTAGATTAATTTCTCTACTTGTCATAGAATGAGTCTAATG
The DNA here is from genome assembly GCF_900497805.2 of Vombatus ursinus. Lineage (NCBI taxonomy): Eukaryota > Metazoa > Chordata > Mammalia > Diprotodontia > Vombatidae > Vombatus > Vombatus ursinus. Next base: position 67,175,514 of record NW_020954596.1, read on the forward strand.
GAAAGATTTCTATTTAGTTTCTCCATTCCCCTGGTCAGTCAACCTCAAAACCTTGAATTCATCTGTAATTCTTCCCTGTCCTTTAGCTTTTCAATCAATTAGTTATCAGTTCTACCCCCCCCCCAGAAGTAGCTATATCTCTGCTCTTCATTACCACTACTATTTTCATTACTTCTCTGCTGTTACTATTATACCAACCTCCTTATTGACCTTCCTCCCTCATGTCTCCCTCTTATGCAGCCTGTCCTTCACAATGTTGTCCATGTGATCTTCCTAATCCTTTGCTCTAATCTTTTCATTCCCTTAGTCAAAAAATCTCTAGTGGTTCCCCATTATCTACAAAAACAAAATGAAATTCCTTATCCTGGCATTCAACAGCCTTACTCTATTTCATGTACTTTTTTCTGGCTAAACTGAATGACTCATCATTCACTTTTCTCATCCTGCTTTCTTATCCATGCTAGAAATAGGCTTTCTTTCCCAATTCGCCTGCTGAAATAATTTCCTTCCTTCAAATCCCATTCAAATAACTCAATTCAAGTAACTCATTCTGTATGAAGTCTTCCTCAGTCCCTTAGCTAGAAAAATCTCTTGTCAGTTCTTGAATTTCTCACATTGAAGCTTGTAGTATAATTATTTGTGGGGTTTTTTTCCAACCCCACCTCCGTGTCCCCTTTTATTAGCTTATAAGCACATTGAAAGACCAGGGAAAAGATCTTATTTCGGCTTTTTATCTTCAACACATCTAGCACAGGGCCTTATACCAAGTAGGCACTTAATATATGTTTATCAAATTAAATTGATCATCTGCACTTTTCAAGATGTCCTTTCTTTAGAAAGGATAATTAATCTCTTATTTATTATACTGTGTAGCTTCAGAAACTTCCTTTTTTCCTGCCTAGAGACTGAAGCTATTCTAGATCTGAGCTCATCTTCTCCTGCACAGGTATCACATAGCTTCTTGCACTTCATCACCTCTAGTGACACTAATACATTTTTGTGATGTGAAGAAAAGGAAGAGAAGATTTGCTGATGTCCTTTGTGCCTGAGAAATGTACCTGATTGTGTGGGGCATCAAAATAATAGCACTACAGGAGATGAATCATCTATCCAGCATTCACTGTATATTATAATTATAAAAATATCAACACAGCACCTCACAGCCCTCAAGAGAACACACACACACACCATCTGTGCCTTTTTTGTAGGAGTTAAGTGTAAATTTTGTGAATATTTTGTTTCTACCAGACTATGCTTTATTTTCCCAAAATCTCCCAAATAAGAACTTCTAGGGAGAAAAAGGAACCCAAGTTCTTTCCCTTTTGTGTCATATTTTAAAAGAACTTATAGATATTTTAGTTCATTGTATAATTGAAGAAACTAAGGCAAAGATAAATTAAATGACTTTCCCAAAATCGAACATATGATAAGTAGTGTAGGTAAAATTTGAACTTGGCTCTTTGACTCTAAATATAACATTGTTTACACTTCCCAACACTGTATCCCTAAGGCACTAAAGAGAATGATGAGGACTGAGAAGAGAAAGAAAGCAGAGCTCTTCAACTCTTGTTTCTATTTTTCTTTGTCACAAAGAGTTGTCTTTGAATTGTAAAGGGTAGATCATGGCCTTGATAGTCAAGAAAGGTAGAAAGACCATGGGATTTGTGTTTGCTGGGTCATTTCAATGGTATTTGAAAAATCATGGACCTTGGTAGAAGTGCCGCAGGATTTTCTAAAAGGGCAAATGTCTCTGTTTTCGGAAAAGAAAAAAGAGTAGAGAATGGAAAATACAGTCCAGGAAGCTTTGGCTTAGTTTGCTGGCAAAATTCTACAAATCATTATTAAAGGTTTAGTTAGTGAATGTCTAAAAAGGAAGTAGTGATCACAAAGAGCCAGCATGACTCCATCAAGAACAGGGCATGCCAGACTAATCTCATTTCCTTTTTTAATAGGGTTATTACACTGGTAGACCAGAGGAATACTATAGATATGTTTTTAAGTAGATTTTAGCAAAGCATTTGACAATGCCTATTGTGCTATTCTTGTAGAAAATATGGAAGGACATGAGCTAGGTTTGGAACTGGGAAATTGCTCAACACAAAGATTTGTCATTAATGGTGTGACGCCACTTTGGAAGGAGGGGTCAAATTGTTTTCCCAGAGACTTGTGCTGTTATCACTTCTATCAGTCACTTGAGTAAAGGCTTAGATGATGTGTTTATCAAATTTGCAGATGTAACAAAGCTGAAAGGGATAGCTATCATAATAAATGATAGTCAGGAACTAAAAAAATAAAAAAAAGATCTTGACAGGCTAGAATATGGGCCAAATCTAAGATGAGTCTTAAAGGGATAAAAATAATGTCTTAGACTTAGATTGAAAAAATCAGTTTCACACTAACAAAATGGGGCAAGGGTGTGACTAGGCAGACATTTATATAAAAATTATCTGAGGTTTTAATCAAGTTTAAGGACAAAAATGAGTTAACAATGAATTAACATTGTGATATAACAGCCAAGAAATCTGATGAAATATTGGTCTATCTTTAAAAAGACATGGGTTCCACGACTGGAGAGGTGACAGTCTTATTACATTTGGCCCTTGTCATATCCCATCTGAAGTGTTAAGTTCTAAGCATCATATTTTGGGAAGAAAATTGATTAGCTAGAAAGCATTGAGAGGAGGGCAACCAGGATGGGGAAGGGCTTTGAGTTTATGCCATTTGAGAATTGTGAAAGAAACTAGGTATATTTAACCTGGAGAAGAAAAAACTTAGGATGGAGCATAACTGAGTTTTAAGAATTTGAAGGTTTATCATGAAAAAAGAAGGATTAGACTTACTGTCATTTCCAAAGGAAAGAAATGGAAGTACTGATTGTAAGTTACAAAGAGGCATGATGAAAAGAAATATTTACTAATAATTAAAGCTAGACACAAGTGTAATTTGCTACCCTGGGAAATAGTAAATTTGCTTTCATTGGACCATGGATTCATAGAATAAGAACTATAAGGGACTTTAAACACCAGCTAACCCAACCCCTCTACAGATAAGGAAACTGAGTCCTAGAAAGGCTAAGTGACCTAAGATCACATGGATAGTAAGTAGTAGAACCAGGATTTGAACCCCTGTCCTCTGACACCAAATTCAGTTTGGTACAATTTCCTTTGTACCATTATGCCTCAAATATCTTAAGGTCATAGCTTAATGGTCACTTGGAGGGTCTTTTGTAGAGGGTATTATGTAGAGGGTCTTTTATGGTTTAGACCAAATGTTTTCTTAAACTCATCCAACTTATATATACTATGATTGTGTGTGACAGTATACCACTAAAATAAGATGGAGGGGAAAATTGTATTTTAGGAGATTGATGAATGAAGTGGCCTTGTTGTTACAGCTTCATCAGTATTAATAATGAAGGCTACATTGATGATAACGATGTGGTGGTGGTGGTAGTGGTAGTGATGGTGATGGTAGTGGTGTAAGAGGGGAGTGTAGAAATTAGATTATTACCTAGATACTGGTATCTTTGAGGAATTTGAGAAAATGACCAGTAGGTCAGTAATGGATATCAACATGGATAGAGAGAATGTTGTATTAACATATTACTCGGATTCCAAAAGAGGGAACGTCACTAACGGATGTAGTAAAAGAATGATCTGAAAACAACAGTAGAACTCAAGGAGCATAGTTCATTAGCTAGTAAGTCCAAGGGGTAGAAGAAAAAGAATGGCCACCTATCTTCAGCAAGGGCTGGATTTCATTTAAAATGAGGAAATGAACTGAAAATTGGTTGAAAGATTAAGGATATAGATGAGTGGTGAAAATAGAACAGTTATTCCCAGCAACACAGTGGAAAAGGCTGAGAGATGAATGAACCAGACTGCAGTAGGGCTGATTATGAAAAGGAGAATGTAGTATGAGCATGTAGCTTGCATAAAAGACCTAATATAATTCCTGCTTCCACTCTCTTCTCACTCCAACACATTCTTCATACTTCTGTGAAATTAATATTTTTTTGCTATCTGGTTCTCAGTTCAAAAATTTTTCATATTTCTCTGTTGTTCACTGAGTAAAGTCTAAACTCCTTTGCCAAGCAGGCTAAGACTAACACAATCTGGCATGACCTACTCTTTCCATCCTGATTTCATATTTTCTCAGGGAATCATGGAATTTGAAAGTTGGAAGGGACCTCAGAGGCCATCCAGCTCAGCTCCTACCTCTACAACATGCTGCGTAATTGGTCACCCAGGCTTTGCTTGAAGACTGTTAGTATGGGTCTTTACCTTTATTACCTCCCAAAGCAGACTTTTCCACTTTGGCATAGTTCTAATTTTGGGAATTTTTCCTTACATCAAACCTAAATCTTCCCTTCTGCAATTACTAACCTCTGCTCTTCGTTCTTCCCATGGGGCCATGGAGAACAAGTCTACTCCCTTTTCTATACCATGAAAGATAAATATTTTGTCCTACCATAAGTCTTCTCCTGGCTAAATATTCCTAGTTATTTCAACCTATCCTCATATGGCATAATCTTAAGCCTCTTTGCCATCTTCGTCATTCTTCTCTGGAAATTCTTCAGGATGTCCATATCCTTTTTAAGATATATCCCTTAGCATATTCCAGTTGTGATCTGCTCGTGGAAAAAAACTATCACCTCCTTAGTCCTGGACACTAACCACGCCTGCTAATATGACCTATCATATTAGTTGTTGTGTTTAAAATTAATTTAGCTCACATCCACACACTCTATTTCAGCCAAATTGTACTATTCTTTTTCTTTTACACCCATACTGTAGTTTTCTGTCTGCATTTTGATACATCCTATACAAAAGGCTTTACTTACTGAATTCCAAACTATCTTTTCAAGCCCATCTTAAATGTCCCCTCCTACATGAAGATCCTCTGCTCCCCCTGCTAGTAACAATCTTCCCAATTTGTTTTGCAATTCTTTAAAGAACTTCTTATGTATCATAATGTATTGGAACCATTGTGCTTTCCCTTCAAGAGTGCAAGTTTCATGTGAGCAAGGACATTATCTTTTTCTAAATATTGCATCTCCCAGAGCCAAGCATAGGGATGTCTAGAGACAAAGTGTTAAATAATATTTTTAATGCTTTTAAATTGAGTTTTCCATACCTTTCCTTAAAAAGGTATTAAGTCTTTACCACAATTACTCTTTGACTTCTTACTCACAGCAAGCCTTAAAATCTTGATAAAAATGGAATAGCTAGATGGACCAGAAAAAAAATGAAATAATAGTGAAGTTGTCATTGTGTTATCCAATACTTGTCATTTGAAACCCCATTTCTGATACTTACCTGTATCTTCAGACCTGGGATCCTAGATAAAGATAGTCTACCATCCCTAAGTAGTACTGGCAATTAATACAGTTTTGAGGATTATTGTATGTGACAGAAACTATCAAAAATAACTCTTTCGTCCGTGTTGGTACTATCATCCTTAAAGTCTTATTCTCATACCTCATCGTTGTGTAGAGATGACTCATTTCTTTCTCATAAGTCATACCTTCAGAATGAAAGTCCTAACAATTTCCTAACAAGCTGGAAAAGTTTTGTGCATGAGTAGAGTGATGATCTGTATGTCTGTCATCTGAGGAACAGCTGAGTCAGACTGGGAGAAGCTAATCCCCAGATTATGATATTATCATTGTTATTATAATTACCATTACTATTATGATCATCACACAGCAACTTTCAAAAGCCATCTACTGACTTGTTGAGGAATCATAAAAAGTCTTGGTAAAAAGAATATCTACATGCCTTGAAATAGTGAAAAAAAGGGTCCTGCCTCCACTGAAAATCTTTCCATGACTTAGTGTTCCATGTGTTCCTATGGCCAAAAGAAAATGATCACTGGAAGCTAGTGTCGGAGTGATGAATCTTTCTAACCTTAGCTAGGCTGGTTCTAAGATGATAGACACATACTGCATTCTATAATCCATAAGTTAAACCTTTCCAACTTGTTCAAAATTGCTCAGGTTTACCTGCTGTTGGCATAGCTACTGAAAATATAGGTTTACTTCCTAGGTAGCTGCGAGTACAGGGCACTTCCCAGTAGATTTTTAGTGCCCCTTGAACAGGAATAGTTTCAAACTTAAATGTGGTGTCAACACTGTGATCTTCCCAAACTGATACCTCTCTGAGTCAGGCAACTTGTTTGTTTTTGGTTGTCCACAGAAACAGAAATGAGTTTAAGAGTTTTCCACATTAAGCCCCCATATTTTCCATTGGCAGTGTAGTAGGAAGGTGAATTGACTACATTTAACTTTTTTAAAGAAACAGAAGGATAGTGTGGTATTACCTAAAATTCCAGTTTGTAGAAAAAAATGAGTCTTATTGAAATGAAACTAGTTGTTTTTTTTTTTTAATAGAATAATTGAGGGGCAGCTAGGTGGAGCAGTGGATAGAGCACCGGCCCTGAAGTCAGCAGGACTTGAGTTCAAATCTGGCCTCAGACCAAACACTTGACACTTACTAGCTGTGTGACCCTGGGCAAGTCACTTAACCCCATTTGCCAAAAGAAGAAAAAAAAAAGAATAATTGTTTAGCTGTTAGTTTTCTGTTATAATTTGAAGGGCACCAAAACTTGGCATTCCAAAGTAGGGGGGGTATATGATCTTCACCAGAATAATAACAGTTTAATACTTTTCCAAATAAAACAACCCCCTCAAAATTGTTCAGATGTTTATAAAGTACTTTTTTAGCTTGAACTTTCACCAAATTTAAGACATTTTAACCAAGCAAAAGTCTTTAAAGAAAATATTCATCATTTATCTGTCTTTAATTGCTATAATATCATTCTAGTAGCTCATAGCTTTTGTCTTTTTCCTTTTCAATGGAAATACATATGACAGTTGAGTGCATCAAGACTTCATGGGAGATCAAGTCAGCAAATCAACTTAAGTGAGCTACAACAATGATGAAAATGTTTATTACAGCAAGACAGGAAATAAAAAAAGCTTTCTCAGCAACATAGGGCACACACACAAAATTGTGTGTGGGGGTAAGTTTTTGTGAGAAAATTCAGTGCCTGATTGGTTTATTCTTTCTCCTCCCTTTCCCATTTCTAGAGCCGGATTCGAAGGATGTGGAATGACACAGTTCGAAAGCAGTCCGAGTCTTCCTTTATTACCGGAGATATAAACAGTTCAGCGTCACTCAACAGAGGTAATTATAAACTATTTTTCATATTTATGACTTCTGTGATTAAGGAGTCTTAAATTCATTGCTTTATTTTCAGCTTCTGCTGGACCTCATTCCCTACGATAGGAATATTACAACAAAGTATAAAACCTGTCTGAGTGTAGCAGGGTGTTCCATTATTCATAAAGCTGGATTTTTTTTAACTTGAATTTTCAGAATATCTTTTCTGAAAGGAAGTTAGGAAATAGGGAACTTCTTTCCATATAGTCAGCTGCTACTGCCATAAACTGGTGAGCTGTCAGGCCTCATTGCAAGCAATGAAAATGGGCAATTATGTGGCTATAGAGTCTGCTAAGCATCATAGAGTTACACATTGCCCTAGGTATAAAACAATTTCATACTCTTTGAGGTAGTTAAAAAAAAATACTGCATAATCCATACATGCGACAAATGGGAAGAAAAGCATATCTAATCTTAATCTTTAGAATGCATGCATGACCAACTAACAGAGATCTATAAGAAAGGGAAAAATCTGTGTGTGCGCCTTTGATCTTGAATGCTTCTGGGTAAATTGTTCCACAAGCTCTTTTTTTTCTTTTTTCTGAATAGCTCAAATTGTCTCACTGTACTTTTAGCAAATCTCTACTTGATTTTTTTTTCTAGATTGAATTTGAGCTTAGTGAAAACATCTAGAGCATTATCATTATCTTTTGGAAAGCAGTAGTCTAGGAATCTCTGATATTCCAGATTCACTCTTCCAAGGAAAATATTTTGGCTCAGCTTTTGCAAAGACCAGCTTGCTTTTTTGTTTGTTTTGTTTTGTTTTAAATAACGTCTCCCTATTTTGCCCACAATTAGAAGTATAGCAGCCACTCATGGACCTGATCCTACCACCTATTGGTACAGATGGTTTACCTTCTCCATCTTTTCCTGCCTGGGCTAGTTCCTCCCTTCTTAAGCAGCTTGGTAGCTCTCTACTCTTTAGGGCTTACCACATTGCTGCCAGACTTACTGTGAAAACCCAATCAGCTTAAATTTCTTCAGCTCAGAAGTTCCAAGCTCAAGCAATCCACCAACCTCATCCTCATCAGCAACAGGGATTAATAGGAACATGTCACTTTTTCCAGCCAATCAAGTTCTGTAATTGGCATTGCTCATTTTTTCCTTGACTTGGACCAAACTAGGAACTGTAACTTTGTCTGAAGTCATTTTCATATCAATTTCATTTAATATGTTACTTAAAGAATTATCATATAGGTAATATTTGCTTATGAATGGCACAGTCACCATTTTGGAGGGGGCGATGTTTAAATGGATGGGAATCTATCCTTTATTTGTTATAGTTGAGGGAACCATAATTCTTTAAATTGTATGTGGTGGTTAGGATAAAAATGTTGAAAATATAAGATTTAGGTGTAAATTATTTTTTTTTTTTTGGTTCATGTAAAAAGACACTGTTAAACATATTATTCAAGAATCAGGACCATTATTTCCTGTACCAAAAGGGTAATGATCTTGTGTTTGTTTGTTTTATGAGGGACAAGGATTACTTCTTTTAAATATATAGAATCTGCTTATCTAATATATAGAAACTGCTCCAAAGCTGTCCTCATCTAATCCTGCCTTAACTCCAACTGATGAAAAACTGGCCTAAATATAAGAGAAAAGATTACTTCCTATATGGCAGAAGATGAGTTGATCATGAATATATCTGTGAGCACAAGAATTATTCCCTTTGCAAGGACAGAATTTCTCATCTATAAAATGATACAGTTGGACTAGATGATCTCTAAGGGCCCATGCAACCCTAAAATTCTATGATTTCATCATCTTTCTTTTTTTCTTAACCTAATCTCAGTCATTGGAGAATTTATAGTGTTTTCTTTTTTAAAAAGCCATTTCTTGAAGAAAACTCATTTCTTTCTTGAAAAGAAAGCACTATAAATTCTTCAATGAATGAAATTTTAAGATTTTAGGATTTTTTTTAAAACTACTATCTAAACATTCAAATATCTTTTTGTAAAAATGGAAAATAGAGCATCAAGATTTTAGGATTTTTTTTAAAACTACTATCTTTAAACATTCAAATATCTTTTTGTAAAAATGGAAAATAGAGCACAAGGACTTTATTTTTCTTATTTAATTCTTTATATATATTTAATATATAATAAATCTGTTATGATTTATTGTTTTATTTACTAATAAATTATGTCTAAACTTAGTGAAATATAGAATCACAAAATTTGACAGTTGGAAATAACTTTATTGTCCATTTAGTCCAACCCATACAAAAAAGGAATTCCCAGTATAACCTATGCAAGAAATGGTCATCCACCCTCTTCTGGGAAAGCTCCACGAAGGAAGAACCCACTATGTCTTAGAGCATCTTTGGAACATCATTAATTATTAGGAAGTTTTCCTGACTCCAAGACTAAATCTGCCTTTGTAACTGCCACCCATGATTCCTGGATCTTCCCTCTGGAGCCAGACAAAACAAATGCAATCCCTTCTCATGTCATATAATGTGTAGCAGAGTCTTCCCTAGGCTAGACAGGTCCAGTTCCTTAAATTCACCTTCGTATGACATGGACTCAAGGGCCTTTACCATGTTACTTGCCCTTCTGTGGAAACTCTACAGCTTTGTGGTTATTTGATTGTCCAATCCTATCAGATTCTACATGACCCCATGGACTCTGTTCATAAGATTTTTTTGGCGAAGATACTGGAGTGGTTTGCTGTTTCCTTCTCCACCCATTTTACAGATGAAAAGCTGAGGCAAATAAGGGTTAAGTGATTTGCCTAGGGTCACACAGCTAGTATCTGAGGTCAAATTTGAACTCAGATCTTCCTGACTCCAGGCCTGGTGCTCTATCCACTGTACCACCTACCTACCCCTACTGTAGTTTATCACTGTCCTTCTCAACCTTTGACTCCTCAAACCAAACACCATACTCCAGTTGATGTTTGACAAGTGTCAAGTACATTGAGACTATCACCTCCATTATCTTGGAAACTCTGCTGCTCTAAATATAGTTCAAGGTCACCCTAGCTTTTCTGGCTTCCACACTATATTGCTGACTCATATTTTGCTTGCAGTCCACTAAAACTCCTATATATTTTTTCAGAGCTAATATCTAACCAAGACTTTCTTATCTTGTACTTTTGAAACTGACTTTTTTTTTTACCCAAGTATAAGACTTTACATCTATTTCTCATATTTCATTTTGATAGTCAGTCCAGTGTTCTAGTCTGTCAAGATCCTTTTGGATCCAGTGAGTTAGTCCTCTCAACTACATGTCAGTCCTAGAATTGATGAGTATACCATCTCTGCCTTTATGCAAGTCACTGATGAAAACCTTGATAAACAATTCAATTCATTCCACTAGAGAATTCATTCTGATCTATTAATTTTCAGGAACCCAACTCTTATTTCACATGTCACTACTTATTATTTTTCTCCAAGTATAACTCATATACTCTCTTTTTCATTAGTTGAGTGATGATAAGTCATAATAATATTGATTTCTTGGACCAATAAAAGGCAAACTCCTGGTTTTGTAATCATTTATATTATTGTTTGTTTCCAACAACTAACAAAAATCAATGCTTATATATTTCAGTGGATTTTGATGCCATAGACAAAGATGTATTCTCTAGTGGTCTAAACTTTGTAATACATTCCTTGATCATGGATAGCAGTAAATCCAGTTCACTAGTTATCCCTGATTTTTGCCATATGACTAAGCATACCTCACTTTTTCTTCTTACTTGTCTTTGATGACATCTTTTATATTGCTCCTGAACAAAAGCTTATTGATATGTTGTAGACTACTCATGCCTACTATGTATTTCCCCAATGCCCTTTTGGAAAACAAATGAAGTTAACAAGATGCACTTATTACCCAGATTGGATTATGCAGTCAAAGGTCAGACTTTTGAGTAAACCTGCCTGTATGTATATCTGGAATGTAGCTCTACAAAAAGCATCATTCCAACATTTCATTTTACGTGTCATCTAGTCCCCAAAAACAAAAATGCATTCTTGCTATCTTCAGGATCCATTAACTATAAAATTTCCTTCTACAGATTAGTACAATAGTAAATTATTGTCCCTTTCTCTCTTCCTAAAGTTTTTCTGTTACTTCACCTCTCACAAAAAATGGCATATTCTTGGGATCAAGCATCTACTCTAGCCTTGTTTCATGTCAATCTTCAAATTATATTAGTGTTCTCAAATACTTTCCCAGAGATTATGTTATCCCTTTCAAGACATTCTTCTTAATCTGAGATTTTTAGACATATTCAAAGCTTATTATAGAACACACCTCATGTCAAAACCCAGTATCAGATATTGTGATATACTATTCTTACGTTTCAGGGACATCTACATAATTATATTCTACCAAAAGACTGAGTGCATCTTTCTCTTTCTCTGAGTATTATAATGCTTTTTTGAATTCAGGTGGCGTTTGTTTCTAAATTTAATTTATAGTATGGACAATAGTACCCAACAATAGTAACCCAAATTTTTACTTCACAAAATATTTTTCTCACACTACCCTGTGAGTTAGGTAATTCAAGTAGTATTGATTCCATTTCAAAGATGAGAAAATATTTTTTAGTAGTCATGTTTCTCATAATGGAAGCCTCATTCTGGAAGTTAATTAATTAACACAGTGTTATCCCCAAACAGCATTTAAAGTCCCTCAATCTCTTTTGGGAAGTCTATCTTCCATTAAGGCTATGCATATTCCATAACAATGGCAAATAACATAAACCTACCTACTTACCAAGCCTTACTTGATGGCAATAGTGAAGAGTGTAGTTAAAAAGTTCTCTTGGGACAGCTAAGTGGCGCAGTAGATAGAGCACTGGCCTGGAGTCAGGAGGACCTGAGTTCAAATCTGGCCTCAGACACAACACTTACTAGCTATGTGACCCTGGGCAAGTCACTTAACCCCAACTGCCTTGTCAAAAAAAAAAAAAAAGTCCTCTCTGTGGTTTACATTTGCTAAAGGAAATTTGATTTTGATGATCGATGTCATGTCAATGATCTTGACATGTATGTAATACTCCTTTTTGGAGAAGAACTTTAATGGCTGAGCTTTGTTCAACTTATTTGAAAGCTTTTTATGGAGATAGGAGGTAATCAACTAGCAATAAAAAAACATTGAGATCTTACTTTTTCTGTACCTTTCAGTTAATATTGTGCCTATAAAGACATGGTTGTGGTAAACCTTTTGCCAATGCTTAGCTATTCCTTTCTCATATTTTCATCAAAGATATATTTATATGTATAAATGTATAGATCATTCTCATCAAAATTTTATACAGATGATAAAATAAGCATATCAGTTAGTCATTAGTGATGTTCTCTTGATCAACTTCTTTGGGTAATTATGCCATCTGTGATTTTTTTCCCTTTAAAAAAAAATCTTGGGGCAGCTAAGTGGCGCAGTGGATAGAGCACCTCAGTCTGGACTCAGGCGGACCTGAGTTCAAATCTGGCCTCAGACACAAAACACTCACTAGCTGTGTGACCCTGGGCAAGTCACTTAACCCCATTGCCTAGCAAAAAAACAAAAACAAAACAAAAAACAAACAAACAAACAAAATCTTCCCCTCCCTGAGATATGTTATAAAACTGATCCCTCAATACTTTCAAAATTGTGCTACCTCGCACACCATTTTCCTCATTGTGCATTTAGTCAGGTCCACCCATTCTTCTGGCATTTTATCTTCTTATATGCCATTTCTAACTCTTTGTATGATACATCAAGAACTGTGATTTTAGGGGCTAATACAATGGATCCTCTGCCAATAATATTGAAAATAGGTTAGTAGGGGCAGCTAGGTGGCGTAGTGGATAGAGCACTGGCCCTGAAGTCAGGAGGACCTGAGTTCAAATCCAGCCTCAGACCAAACACTTGACACTTACTAGCTGTGTGACTCTGGGCAAGTCACTTAACCACAATTGCCTTAAAAAAATGGATTATTATAGAATCATTGACAAGTTTGTTCCATTTTCCATTTATTTGTTGAACTCCTAACAGTTTCATCTGTTAGTGATCTTGAGACAGTGCAGCTCATTTGAGTCCCACAATAAGACTTTGGTAGACTTTTTCTGCTTCTAGTGCTTTGGGGAGCTATTTTATGAGGCAATAATACTCACTCCATGGGCAGATAGTAGGCACAGTAGATAGAGCATTGGACCTGGAGTCAGGAAGACTCATCTTCCTGAGTTCCAGTCTGGCCTCATACAAACTCTATGACCCTGGGAAAACTCGGTTTCCCTCACTTCCTCATTGGCAGCTGGAAAAGGAAAAGGCAAATTACTCCAGTATCTTTCTCAAGAAAGCTGTAAGTGGCATCACAAATTGTCATACACAACTGAAAAATGACTGAACAAAAAATACTCAATCTTCTGCTTGATTCCTACATAGCACTTTTTGTTGTTAAAAAATGAGTTTGCATTCTAAAACAGTACTTGCTTTGGCTGCCATATCTTTGCTTGGCAAGGAGAGCAACTGCTTATTTGCTAGCTTAGTTGTTTTCTAGATTCCTTTGACACTTCCAATAAAGCTCTTGCAGGAAATTGTGGAAATCAAGGTAAATATCTTCTCCTGTTTTGTTTTTTCCATTTCCCATTTTTCTACATTGGATACTTTTTTAAATAAATTAGATTGAAGCTCTTGAAGTTTGCAATTCTTATATTTATTCTTCTGATTTGATATTAATATTGACCTTTTCTCTAGTCAGTGGTCTCATTATAATAAGCAATTGAGTTTAATAAGATTTCCCTATCAATAACCAATTGTTTCTTATCACGATTTAGTTAGTTTAATTTTCTGTGGTTTTCTTTGGTATTTGTTCATCACTTTCTGAATCTTCCACCTCTCTTCTGGAAGAAAAAAAAAACTGTGATCTATTTCTATATATGTGTGTGTCTGTGTGGGTAAAGGTGTTAACATTAACCAGTTCTGAAACTTTGACCTCTTTCATTTATCATATCTGAGTCATATTTTCAATTTTTGCTATCTTTCCCTCTGTCCCCCTTCACATTGAAGTACGCAGGTATCAAAGTATGTTGACTTGGTTCACAATTTATTGTCAAGTTCTCCATGGAATGTCTTTGCCTCCTCATACTTTATTACAAATACTTGTCCATATACTAGTTGTCTTCATGGTTTTCTTCTGATTTCATTTATAGTAAGAATATTAATGTTGATGTGATTCAGTTCTTCTAATTGTGTTTTAACTCATAGTTATTAAACAAAAGACTCATTTACAGTACCTATTTTTAATACTGATAGTCTGAAAACAATTATTCCTTGTAGTATCTTGCCTTTTTTTCTGCTACCCTACCCATCTTACTGCCAAAATCAAAGGTTGTTTCACTCAGTTAATGGCTCTTTTAAATGTGTTCTTTGTTTCATGGGTCGTCATTGCCAAAAACTGGAAAATCTCCTGATAAATTGCCAGGTTAGTTGTGGTGATTAACATCTCCATACTTAGGTTAAACCTTAGACTGCTATTCAGTCTTTTCTGTGACCACGCTCCAGGTTGGTAGATCTTTCCCAAACTTATGTCCTACTGACAGAAGCTGTGTGAACTCAGCATCAGCCTGTGCCCTGATAAGGTATGGACTAGGATTTTATTTGAATATGACCAGCATGAGGAGAGAAATAAGATACAGACTTTTCCCATAAAGAGCTTATGCTATCAACAACAAAAATTTGATTTCATTTATTTTAATTCCCAAAATTTTTTGTCTTCTACTTTCACCAATACTCCTTGTATATTCCTATATAAAGGTAATAAAAAACCTGAAGTGGTTAACTGAATGCTAAAGTGAGCTGAGTGAATATAAATCTTTATTACTTTAATCTAAGAGGATGATACCTTCTGGGCTAAAGTAGAGAAAAAGACTAATCAAATAGACTTGTCTCCTCTGAATTAAAAATTAAATGCAAAATGGATTCCTCCTTCTGTCTTTTGCTTTCTTGATCTGAAAACCCATTTGCTGTGTCAGAATTAAAGGTAATTCATTTACTCTCCCTCCTCTAGAAATTAACCTAAACACTATCTTTCCAATTCTTCCAATGTCCTTTCCTACCCTTCAGAAATCTTTGGAAACACTAGTTCAATTCAGACAGCCCTGCTAAATAGCTAGTTATGTAGCAGAGCAGTGATGTGACTCCAATCCATTTTAAGCTTGTGTCTTGTCAGAGTTGTATTGTCTTTCCCGGGCTGCTACATCACTGGGGCAAAAGAAACTTCACAATAAATCACCTGCCACCTCATTAATATTCAGGCTCCTAAACACATTTTGTTTTTATGTTTTCATAGAAAATGCAAATGAAAAAATGTCAATGGTAGCTGATGGTTATTGATGGCTTATATAAATTAATGCTTCCAGGGTGAAACACTCATTTGCTGAATTTCATTACTGTCAGCAAACATAATTTGGTGTAAAAGCATAAAATACACCATACTGCCCATAACTGTTGCCACTCTGAATGATTATAGAATTGTCATTTGTAAGTATTAACCATATCTTAATAAATGTGTATGTTTGTGATATATGCAAAGAAAAACAGTAAATGATGCACATGTGTGCTTGTGCACATGTAGCAAATCAAATAGCCTATAAAAATGCTATTCAGTGTCAACAACTAGCAGTAGGACCACATTAACTCAAGTATGTTAAGCATTCTATGATGCATACAAAAATTGGTTTCCCTTTATTATTGCTGTTAGGTTTTATATCAAGCATTTATCACCACTTCCTTTTCCTGATGTATAAATGTGGTAACAATTTCCAATCTTTGAATAATGCATTCAAAATATTAAAATGTTGTCCCTATGCATTATTATTCCATATTTCGCAATAATGAACCAAGAAAATTATGTGCTGGTTCAAATGGTGAGACTGAATAAGGAAACTGAAACAAAGACTATTAAGTCTCTATTCTAAACAAATCAAACTAAGTAATTTTCAGAAAGGGTTCTCTATTCAGATTGGAGAGAGGAGGGGGAGAGGGAGAGACAGACAAGCAGATGAGAAGAAAGGAAGGAAGGGAGGAAGGAAAGATCTTTAGCTATGATTTTCAGTCTGTAAGAATCAGTAGGCTCTGTTCTTTATAGTCCAATGGATACTGGAAATAGAGGAGCTTTTTTTTTTTTAATATGCTGTTAACATGTCTTTGATTCTTTTTAAAGATCGCTTTAAATTCCACCTCTTGCAAACTCTCTTTCTAAAGCTTTCAGCTTTCTAAACCTTTGCCTCATTTTTTCCCCTTAAATTTTCTGTTCCCCCATAAAAAGAGTTCTTTTTTAACTGATTTATTAGATTGTACCACTGACAGGAGACATCCTATCTTCATATTGTAAATTAAATTGTGGTATAGAGAAATAATAAATTATATATCAAAATGTTTCCAAGCATTTTTATCTGGCTTTTAAGTTAATGCTATTGCATAAAGGACATGAGTCAATTTTTAAAATAAGCATATTTTCTTCTGATTAAATATTAGATCTCAGTCTGTCCTTTAGACGTGTATTGTTCTATAACATATGAAAATGTACATACACATATACATACTATATATATGTATATGTATGTATATATATACATATATATATATATACACTCACATATACATATGTGTGTGTGTTGCTATGACCCTAAGTTCACATATTCTCTAAATCCATATGTAGCAACTGGTGACCCCATCTCCCATGGGCCCCCAAAAAGCTGCCTCAGGTTTCTTTGTGGATAAAATCCATAGCTCACCAGCCCCTATCTTCTGTATCTATTTTTACTAGGCAGCCAGATGCATGTATTTCAAAGTAAAGGCATTTAATGAAATGGCATCATGCTAAATACAATAAAAGGATATTCTTCCCAGGAATCTTAAACTCATGCTCTCACAAGTATGCATAACCATAATCGTAATAATAGTTACACATAGGGATCAAGAATCAGTCACACACATTTGGGGAACATGTCCAGGGCACACATATGGAAAGCCAACTCATTCCTCCCAACACTGCATTGCTGCTGATGTCTTCTCGTAATGTTTGTTAAATCATTGCCCTTTCCACTTCACCAAGCAGCCTTAATTTGGCCTTTCCCTTGTATATCTACAAAGGAAAACCAATTAGTAACAATTGTCTGTAGAAATATATTGAATGATACCAGTATTTGGCACTGAGGGTAAAAAAGATTTTTTTCAAATGATCTAATCCCTGCCTTCAGAGAACTTACAAGCAAGTAGGGCACAAGCAAGAGTACGTTGAATCCATTCCTTACTAGAGCCAATTGCTAAATTTTTCATTGTCAACATTTATATCTCAGAAATTGGCAAAAGCTGCACATCAGGGATTTCTTGTTTTGTGCATTGTCTACAGGATGGGGGGGGTGGGACCTGAGGCCTCGAGGCCACATGTGGCCTTCTAGGTCTTTGGGTGTGGCTTTTTGACTAAGTCCAGGTTTTATAGAATAAGAATAAATCCTTTTATTGGAGTTTGGATTCAGCCAAAGGGCCGCACTTAAGGACCTAGAGGACCACATGTGGCCTTAAGGCCGCAGATTCCCCACCCCTGGCTCTAGACTTAAGAAAGTGATAAGAGAAAATGTTAATATGCATATTAAACTTTAAAGTGTGTGTATATTTTTCCTCCTTCTAGAGGAAGTTGTTAAACATTTACCTGCACACTCCAACATACATAATTAAGAAGGAAAGAAATAAGATTTTGAAAAATGATTATTAGAAAAGGTCAAACCAAAAAAGGGAAGAAATTGAGGCAAGTATGATTATTTATAGGGGCAGCTAGGTGGCAAAGTGGACAGAGCTCCGGCCCTGGGGTCAGGAGGACCTGAGTTCAAATGCGACCTCAGACACTTGACACCTAATAGCTGTGTGAACCTGGGCAAGTCACTTAAACCTGACTGCCTTACCAAAAAAAAAAAAATATATATATATATATATTATTTATAGCTGGTAAGGAGATCAAAGGAAAATTCTTGAAGAAGGGTGGGGTAATAACACATAACACTATAATGACTAGATCATTTGGTCATGGACCTAAGCCAATCTTCAAAACTTCTCATTCAAAACAAACAAGCAAAAATTCCTATTCCTTGAAGCTGTGGAATCAAAAGTGTATGGTTTGTTTAGTAATATCTGGTAACATCTGAAGTTTGGTAAACTGAGTTAGAAGACCTTTGTACTGAATTCTCAGTGATAACGGTCATTTATTCATTCAACTGTGTTCAAGGCACTGTGCTAAAAAAAAAAAAACAGTGATAGAGACTCTGCTCTCAATAAACTTCCAGACATTAGAAAAAGAAAAGAAATATTGTAAAAGGGAGTATGAATTATATGCAAAAAGACTCTCAGAAAATATGATATTAAAAAAAATTTACAAGAGACATCACTTTCACTTTTACTTTTCAAGAAGAGCTTTATTGAGTCTTGAGTTGGTCCTTATGGGTATAGGAGCAGAGTAGGACTGCAACAGAGTTAGGAGAATGATAGTTCTTTCTGGACAAATGTGAGTAGAATGAACATTCATGAAGAGAAAAAAAGACAGGGTAAGAATGGGGTAATTATCTCATTTGACTAGAATAAACAAGAGGCAAAACAGAATAATATTTCTTGATTCTTAAAAAGTAATTCAGAACCATATTGTGGAGTACTTTGAATACCAGGATTTGGGATTTATACTTTAATTGGTAGTCACTTTCAAGCCATTGAAGAATTTTAACTAGAGGAGTGAGCTGTGGAAGATTCTTTGTGTTGTGGTGTGAAGGAGTGATTCAAGGATGTTATAAGACTAGTTAGGAAAGTATTGCAGTAGTCTAGATGAGACAAGAAAAGGATTTGACCAAATGTGATTTATGTAGGTTCAAAGGAATGGGTGCAAAATATATTGTGGAGGTAGAAATAAAATTTTCCAACTGATTTGATGTGTCAGATGAGGAAGAGAGAAGAGTCTAGAAGAGCCTCTGAGCTTCCTAGTTTTAGGTACCTTCAATAGAAGTAAGAATGTAGGGTTATGGAGACTATTTTGTTGGGAAAAATGATGACCACCACATCAGTTTAAATAGGAATTTTCCCCACTATTACAATTACATTAAGATATACATCTGAAACACAAAATATTTAACCTGTGGCTATATAACCATTTATCCTAAAGCATGGAGACGGCTGAAGTTGCTTTACCTTTGAAACATAATTTCTCTTTAGGAGAGGTGTAAAAGGTAATGGACAATCAGAGAAAATATTTAGTCTGCCATCTTGTTGGTCAGGTGACCCAGAACTCCCAGATTGAATCTGAAGATACAGTCTGACATGTGCCAAGACAAAGCAGGGGAGAATAAACGAAGAACAGGAAGAGACAGACCCACTAGAATGGATGGGATAATAGTTGGGATAAATTTTCATCTAACAATAAGACAATTTAAAGAATGAACCAGGACACGCAAGGTCAAAGGGAATGATTGCTCTAATTTTGCTTATTTAAATCCCAACATGGAGTTTTCTTTGTATCTTGGCCTGATCCATTTGTATATCTAGGCAGGCTCAACTTACATATGTATAATACATATATATGTACATATATATACACATACACACTTATATGTATATTCTATTGTCAGTGTTATGTCTATTACTGATTAAACTAAAACTTATGATTAATCTAAAATCAAAATAAATCTTTTTCAGACATAAAAGTTTGAATCAGGCTATCAGAATTGTATGATGTTCACAAATCTTTCAGTGAAGAAACTAAAAAGTTCTTCTGGCACATTCCTTCTGTAATGAGGAAAATGTTCTTTTTAAAAATAACAATTAGAGGTTCAACTTTTTGGGCCAATTGCTTTAAACAGCAACAATTAAAATATTGACTTGTGAACATCGAAGATATATGACTCAGAAATTATCCCCAATAATTCTAACAGATGATCCTCAGGAAAAATGGTCTTGTCCTTTAAATGTCTGGTTTCTCAAAGGAACTGTGGCTTCCTAATATTTAGTTTCATGCTAGGAATTGAGTTTCTTTCTACTCCATTCTAGTAGAAACTACTCTCCAAAGTCACCAATTTAATTCAACCCAACAAAGCATATTAAATACCTACTAGATGTTAGAGAATTGAAGCAAAAAATAAAAAGTCCCTGCCCTCAAGAATCTTATAGGGGCCGGGGTGGGGGGAGGGTAAGGGTATAAATCATATACACAGATAAGAGGAAACATTCTAGAATGCTAGATTTGGAGTTAGGAAGATTTAGGTTCAAATTTGACCTCCAAGGTCAAAGTACTTCTTTAAGCCTCAGTTTCTTCATTTGCAAAATGGACATAACACCTGGAGAACTTACTTGACAGGATATAGAAAGACTAAAGTGAGATAATATATATAAAACACTTGTAAAACTTAAAGTGCTATCACATGAATATTTTAAGTACCATATTATAAGTCAGCTAATATTGTAAATTAAGATAAAGTAATTTCTGGAAGGAGAGAAAAGTAACTGAGGAGACGTGCAAAGGCATCACCATGGAAGTGGTATCTAAGCTGAGCCTTGAAGCGTACTCCTAATTATTTAATCCATTGTTCTTGTTTTTCCCTCATTCTCCTTGACCTCTCTGCAGAATTCAATACAATGTTAACTTCTCCATCTTTTGTGATACTCTAATCCAGTAGTTCATAACTTGGGCTCTGCGAATTTTTTAAAAATATTTTAATAACAATATTTCAATATAACTGGTTTTCTTTATAGTTCTATGTATTTTATTTTATGCATTTTAAAATATTATTGAGAAGAATTCCAAGAGCTTCATCAGACTGCCAAAGGGGTCTATAACACAACAAAGTTTAAGAACCTTTGATAACCAAATATTATACTACCCCAATTTTTGTTCTATCTCTCTGGTTAGGTTTTTTTAGTTTTTGTTTAGTTTTGTTTTGTTTTTGTTTGTTTTGCGAGGCACTGGCCGGATTTGAACTCAGGTCCTCCTAAGTGTGTTTTGAAAGTAGGAAGGCAAATAATTCAAGTAATGTAGCAGTACCCACCTGCAGGGTCAGTTCTCGCATGGTGAACCTACCTCCCTCTTCTGTCTTGCATTTCCTCCCACTGCCTGGCACTTTACATATTTACCGAAATCCAGTGTATTTTCCAACCAGTAATTTCTAGTAAAGCTTCCAGGCTTGACTTCTATAAAGTTGTTTGTTTTTGTTTTGTTTTGCTTTACCCACATAATTTGTCCTTACTTCTTTCTCTTTTCCAGTGATAGATTTCTCGTTCCTTTATTCTAGTCTTTTTTTTTTCCTTAATTATATCTTTCCCTGGAACCTACATGGAGACTAACTCTACTTTAGATGCTACAACATTCAACTGCTCCTATGCTGAGTAAGCACTTTTGTAGATCTCTTTACAATTACACTTCAGTGATTTCTCTTTGCTTCTTTCCTCCTGTAGTCTCAGCCATTCTCTTTATGTTCTTTTTCAATTTAGCTCAAGCAAGTACTTATGACATGTATGGGATTGTGTGTCAGACACTGCGAATATAAGAATAAGAATGGCAAAGTCCCTGTCCTCAAGGAGTCGACATTTCACTGAGGAAACACAGTGTATACACAGATAAGCAAACACTACATAGAAGAGAGAAAGAGAATGCCAACAACTAGAAAAAATCTGGGAAGCTTTTGAGTTAGAAGCTGGAATTGAGCCTTGAAGGAAGCTAGGGATCCTAAGAAGCAGAGGTGCAGAAAGGGGATAAAAGGCTGCCTATCCACGAGGATTTCAGCTTCCTGAAAGCAAGAACTGGGACCTCTTTCATTGTTGTAGTTCCCAAACCTAGCTTAGTCATGAGGTTGTTACAGTGGGCTTTCGTATCCATAGCAATAGTTGTTCTTGATGCTAAGATCATGGTTTTCATCCTAGGGAGTCATGCATGGGGAAGGCAGACAACCAGACCAGGATGGATAAGAGTGGAGTCCTACAGAGAAACTCTTGCTCTGAGTCCTTGGGAGAGAACCTGTCTCTGGCCAGGCAGAAAACTAATATGTATTAATAGAGCATTGGACTTGGAGTCGGGAAAATCTGAGTTCCAGTCCTGCCTCAGACTCTCACTAAATATGTGACCCAGGACAAGTCATTTAACCTCTCTCAGCCCTAGTTTCCTCATCTATAAAATGGGGCTAATAACAGCACAAACTTCACAGGGTTGTTAGGAGGATTAAATACGATATAATATGTAAAGAACTTTGAGACCCTTAAAAGCACTATTTAAATGTTATTGCTGTTATCATTTCCATCATTGTTAATGAAACCTGAACTCAGAAATATCAGGAGCTGGTAGTAAGAGTTCTGAACTTGCTAAGATACCAGGAATCAGGAACCCAGAGATCACATGGATCCCAACAGAGCTAGAAAAGAATGTGTAGTATAAAAGTTGGGAGCCCGAGATTGGGAGCAAAAGATCTAGGTGCTAGGCCTAGCACTAATTCTCTGGATCTTAATTTCTTCATCTTAAGAAGAAAAAAAAATTAAAAGCATTTAACTAGATGAGGGATCAGCACTCTTTTAAGGGAGAAAAACTATTTTTGATAATTTTCATTGCCTATAATTTTTTAAATGTTAAAATTATTGAATATTTAAGTATCCTTTCTTTCTTTTTTTTAAAATGTGCCCAAGGTCACAGTCAACTGATGTCAGGGGCTGGAGTTACATTCAGTTCTTCCTGACTGTACTGCCTGGTGAAGAATTCATTCAACTGACTCCAGCTTCATGTACTTATTTGTACATGTTCATTGTTTTAAGTTTAAAAGAAAACTCATATAATAATAATTTACTCAGCACAATAAAAAGACCAAATACTAATTTCTTTTTAGAAGACCATTGTTATGATGCACATATGTAGTACAGGAAACAGAGTAAGGGTCCTA
Source organism: Vombatus ursinus (assembly GCF_900497805.2). Classification (NCBI taxonomy): domain Eukaryota; kingdom Metazoa; phylum Chordata; class Mammalia; order Diprotodontia; family Vombatidae; genus Vombatus; species Vombatus ursinus. The sequence goes on from NW_020954596.1 coordinate 67,198,632, forward strand.
ATGGGACCTTCTCTTATGAGTACTAATTGTTCCCAGGCAGAGAGAACCTGATCCTAATGAAGGGACCAGAAACAACACAAGTTTGAGGATAAGAAGTGGGAAGGATCATGATTTTAACAATAACTACAAATGGGGGTGCATGGGAGAGTGGAGAGTGTTGCTATGTGAAGCTAAGGACTAGATAGGTAGAAGTGGTTTGTGTAGGGCACTCCCATGGGTGATATATACTGGAAGCAGGGGCAGGGGGAGAGAGGGATGTATAAGAATTCTAGGCCAGTCCCTTACTCTCTTGCAGTACTTAATGACTTTTGCCAACTAATGTGAAGAATAAACACAAGAAGTAAAGCCTCATTTATTTTCATTAAAAGAGCTGTAAATATGAATGGCTCACCTTTCCCCTTCTCCCTTGCAGACTTTTAGACTAGATGATCTGAAGATCTTTTCCAAGTTTAAAAACCTTTAAATTACTGTAATTCTCCCTTATAGTTTACTCAAGGACACAAAACTGTCTTATTTGTTTTCCCTGTAAGTTTATACACTAGTTAGTAATTGAAAATCACTGTCATTGTTGGACTAAAAATATATTTTTAAAAGGCATAGAACCAACAAAGCAAACAGACATTTTTACTTATAAATAATTACAACTTTTGTTAAAGAATATAAAAGGAAACTCTATTAGAAGAGAAACAATAGAAAAAATACTTAAAAGAAGTATTGTATAAATAGAGGAGGAGAAGTCATGGGGAAAGAAACATTTGCTCAAAATTATTTGACTAGCAGGCCATGAATGCCATCTTCCTACAATATCAAGCATGCTGAAATTTGAAATATGTAGGCATTTAATTGTCCAATGGTATTTGTATGGTTTTCTTAATTTTTATATTTCCCCTTCTAGATTATAAATCCTTGTGCTGAATCTTATTGTGTTATTTAATTTTTGGCTCTTTCTCACCCTTGACATAGCACAGTAATAGTAGGGACTAATAAATGAATAGAAGGAATGAGTAGCTGATTTCTTTAATGGTTTGGTTAAGCCACTGATGCTTTGAAGAGGAATGGATTTTCCCCACCACATATGAAAAAGCAAATGAAAATATTTCTTTTATGATGTCCGCTGAGTGGATCAGGGAGGTGGTCCGAATTACTTTAAAGGCTTTTAGTGTAACTTTGTTAGCCTGCTGTCAGAAAGAAGAATTTGTTCAAATTGTGTTTTCAGATGATACAGTTTCAATTGACATGCAAATCTCATCTTATCTTTGCTTTCTTTTATAGTTTTTTTTAATATGACTCTTCTCCTTAGATATCTAAGTCTCAATTAAATTTATCATACTGCATTGTCAATGAATGAAGTCTTCATTGAGGGATTACCTATGTGTAAAAAAAAAAACTATTACAACTCCATTGAAGGAAAAATATCATTTTTGTTGCAAGAACTTTGGAAAAATGTAGCCAGATAGACATAGATACACACACACACACACACACACACACACATATATATATATATATATATATATATGCATGTGCATATGTGTATATAGGTATATGTATGTATGTACACATAAATATATACACATATATTCACACACACATATATATATACATATATATATATTCCATTCAGTATTCATTCATTCAGAACCTATCTATGGCAAAACCTTTAAGTGTGATTATAGTTTAAAAATGCAAGAAAAAGAAAAATGACTTTGTAAGGTTCTACATGAATTCTTTTTTTTTTTTTTAAGGCAATTGGGGTTAAGTGACTTGCCCAGGGTCACACAGCTAGTAAGTGTCAAGTGTTTGGTCTGAGGCTGGATTTGAACTCAGGTCCTCCTGACTTCAGGGATGATGTTCTATCCACTGCGCCACCTAGCTGCCCCTCTACATGAATTCTTTACAGCTAAAATATGATCTTGAGAATTTGATCTTCTTAGGTTATGTCAAAAAAAATTTTTCCCCTACCTGCCAACTCCTCTACTTGAACCTATAATCTGAAAAATCAAGCTATGTTTATCTCTTTTTTTTTCCCCTCCAGAAATAAAAATCCTGCTGTGGAATGTAGCTGACAGTTTTGTTGAGAATGCATGTATTTAGAACAGAAACCTAATTGCTCTTCCGTTAGCTTTATTGCAGGGCCAACACTTGTTTCTGTCAGCAAAGTAGGCAGGTATGAGGAGAGTACACATAGGGAGCAGTTCAGTTGAGGAAAGGAAAGTATTTTTATAGAGCCAATGTTCAGACCACAGTTTGAGCTTATTACTTCTGCTAATTATGAGCTAAGAGGGTTTTTTTTCTTTCTCTTTACTATTATTATTATTAGTTAGTATTCAGGTATGATTTTGTATTTCCTAAGTGCTGTTTATTTACTTATTCATGTATTTACGTCAATCATCTCTCCAAATCCTAATAAAAATGCTTAGTTAGCCAAGCCTTATTATTCTAGTGAGAAGTAAATAAAGAAAACCCTTCCAAGTTTGTCCCAGTAACAATTTTGACTCTTTACCAGATTATACCTAATATTTAGCACTCCCAGTAATGGAAGAAAACATTTTCCTTTTTTCACTTTGATAATGACAAAAATTTCCTATCATTTTAGCCTTTTTTAAGCAGCCATTTAACAAATGGTGATGAGGGTCAATATATTTGGGCATGTTCTTAATGTGTTTGATGTGGAAAGCACACAAGATGGAGTTTTCAAACATGCTAACCATATTGATTTGAGACAGTTGACACTCTGGAAGCACTGATACGTTCTGAGGGCCTCTGTAATTTCACAGTCACTAGAAGGGAAAGTTTGTAAATCAGACATTCAGTTGAAGGAAAAGGAAGAGACAGACTGGATGGCATCCTGGCAGATAGGATCAGAACGCAAAGTGACCACAGTATATTGGAGAAACAATCAAAAGCCAACTAAATTAGGTTCTGGGAGGAGAAGTAAAGTACAAGATACCTGGGGACAAAAAACAAGTTTACAAATAAGAGGTGGGAAAAGAGGTTATATTTCAGTTATTTAAAAACAATCTAGGGGTCAGTTGAAAGCAAGCAAAGTCCACCCAATGACACAAAGCAAAATAAAACAATCTCAGAAGTAGAATGCATCAATGAGAACATAGAAACCATTCAATAAAGTTTCCCTGAATGGACAGCCTTTGTCTAGGGTAATAAATGTATAGTCAGTGATGTATGTTAATTGCCCTTTTCAACATTCATTGAAGCCCTCAGAATCCACCAGTGACTAAAAGAAGTAGATTCAGCTAAAGATGCCCTGTCTGAATAGCAGTAGGGAGTCAATTAAGACTAATTTCCACTCTCTGCCCTTACTCTCAAGTCCCATCCCTACTATCATTGCAAACTATTAGAATTTACTCACAATTTTAGAAATCAAACACTTATTTTCTCCCACTAAATTCTGCATGTCTTGTTGTGTTTCCTGCTGCTCAAATCCTAGCTTGAACCATAATCTCCAGAACCAAAGCTGATTGCTGTGGCAACAATGACTTCTCTTTTAAACTGGCATTAAAATTAAAGATGGGAAACAGGAAATAATAGTAACACAATTCTTAAGTTGAGATCTTGTTTCCAGAAAATGTTCTTAATGCTAAAACATAAGGGGAGGGATGAATGGTACTTGGCTGGGGAATGGTTCTCGACAACATTTTTTAGTGACCTCTTTCAGTTTCTCATAGAGTTTCTTATATAAACAAATAGATTTTTGATTGACCACTTCAACATAAGGGAGGCAGCTTGGTGTAGGGTGAAAAAAAAAAAGAGGTCTGATATTGGAATCAGAGGTCATGGGTTCAAAATCAGACTTTGCTACTCTGTGACTTTTAGGAAGTATTTTCCCTTCTGTGGGCCTCAGGATCCTCAAGTGTAATTTGATTTCCAAGGCTTCTTCAAGATTTAAATCTGTGATCCTTAACAGCAGCAAATGACCGGCATCTGATTCTGTGATTCCCTGAGATTTGATAGGACTCTGAACAAATTACTACAAAAGATATATTTCTGCAACAGAATATTTTTTGTTCAAGCCTCATTGCCATCTGAAAGCATCCCTATATATTGCAGTGCTTTGGAATCATTGTTACTGGTTATTCTAAACTTAACTGCTCAGTAGCGGGCCCTGAGGACAGAGAAATTCATATTTGGCACTCATTCTCCCTAGGCCAGTGGTGTGGCTTAGAAAATGTTATAAAATATTTGTTTTTAAAGGAGAAAATAAAAGAGAATGTGGGAGTTGAAGAGGAGTAGTAGGCATATGTAAAAAGAATTCACTATATTAACATATTTTAGCAGCGTCATCAGAATTGCACTCATGGATTTCATCTTTCCTTTTTTGTGATTAAATTTTTTTTTTCTTACATCCTAGACCTTTAATAAATTGAGTGATAAACACAGGAGCCGAAATATTGAGTCATCTGCTTCTTGGTTATGCTTGATTCTTCCCAGCTCAGTGTTCATGCTACAGTTCGTTACAGGAGACAAAATTGTTTCCTTATTCTAAACCATAGATCATCTTCTTTTACATCAGTACAGAAAAAAATATAAGGCAAGGGAATATTTTCTCTTTCAAGCCTTACATATATATATGTGTGTGTGTGTATATATATATATATGTATATATATCTCAAGGAGAATAGTGGCATGCAATGTGAATAAGCCCTATTGCTATTTTCCAAATAGTCCAGTTGATATCATGTGTAGCAATATCATGTTTCTTTAAAGAAGAAAGAAGCCAGTGGAGACAAGTAAGTACTAAGATGTAAAATCCAGCTTTCAAAACCACATAAGAGGCTCAGATTGTCATCATATGAACAAAATTTTATAGTGTTCTGATGACATTTTGGAGTAGATACAATTGATTTTGTTTGTTTTGTTTTCTGAACTCATTATTAGTTGTTTACACCGATTTAATTTTCTAATCAAATATTTATAGGTACATTATAATTGTTTTTGTGAGGGGATACACTATCATGGCAGTTGAAACCAAAGGCTTGGACAGTGAAGAAGCAGCATTTCCAGTTCCATCAGTCAGTATATCATTGAGTATCTACTCGTCTATAAAGCTTAAACCAGGGGTAGCCCATTAATTATACAATTTTAAGTTTTGATGAGATAATCTATTCTTTAAATGAAAGACTCTGTAGTATATAATGCATTCATTTAAAGTCTGCTAGCTTTTTAGCAGAAAATATTGACATTCCATTGGAACATGGGAAAATAACATCATTTTTGTGACCCATGGGTGACAGATTTAGTTATATATCTTTTACAGAGGTGGAAGGGCATAGGGCATAGAGTTGACCTTGCAGCCCTAGATTTAAGTCCTACCTACAATGTATTGTCTTTGTAACCCTGGGCAAGTCACTCACCTCAAGATCAGAGATGTTAAACACATAGCCAATACTCCTGAGTGCCAAGCCTCAACCAGATTAAAATGTATTTGAGAAATATTTTTTAAAAAATAAATAAAAGTACAACAAAACACAGATAACATTACATTTACAAACTAAGTCAACATGCAGCCCATAGGGATCTTTATGTACAGATTAGTGGCCCCACTTTCTATTTCAGTTTGATACCACTGCTCTAGACAACTCTAAAGCTTTATAAATTGCAGAGAAAATGCCAAGCTACATTGGTAGAGTTCCCCATATCAATGAAACAACAGGTCTACTATCTATCCCTATCTCCTTTGTACAATTGAAACAATGCAATGTGTAACATTGCTTTCAAAACACATACACATACTTTATGAATCCACCAAATTACATTTTAAGTAGTCCAGGGTTATTTACTTTATTCTCTCACTATACGTGTTCTTTCCAAAAAAAAAAAATTGGCAGTAATTTTAGTCATGCAGAACTCTCCTCTGGAAAAGTAGATTTATAGTCATTTGCTTCTCCCTTTTCCTGCTTTATGCCAGGGATAAAAATTTGCCAACATATCTTTTTTATCTAATGTGGATCATAGTTTCTCTAAGATGTAATTCTGGTAGCATTTCTTTGGCTTCATGTAGTATTCTTATTACCATCTTTTCCTTACTTTCATTCCTACTTATTATTTAAAATAAATATATACTTCTATTCACAAATTAACTCCACGTCACTATCGGAATAGTTTTAACAAATGTTTTTTCCTTTGAGCTTTCTCTCTCCTGTGAATTAACTTTGTGAAATAGGAAATGTTGCAACCTGATCTGGCAATGTTCGAAACCAAGGTGTATCTGTTCATAAGAGGATCTAAGACTAGATTTTTACTTCTTGACTATACTGACATGCTATCAAAATAACCAGATGGAAAAGGAAAATATCAATCAAATCTGTTGTTTGGTATTATGAAGCAGAAACAGAATAAAAACAAATATGCCAGAAAAAACCCTAGTCTTTGGTCAGAAATCAGCCTTTCTTTAAAAATAACAGCAACGATAACAACAAACAAAAAAGCAAAGTAATTTTAGTCAAACTAGATTGCTTAAGTAATCTAGCCTTTGAGAAATAACTAATGCTATGGGTCATTGGGAAGATGCTACTACCAACTTCAGAAACCATGGCATTGGGCTCAAATGGGGTGCCAGTAAAGATGACAAACAAAAAAAAATACAATAGTGACACTTTTTAAAAATTCTCTTAAATGATTTTGATTTGACTAATTTTTTTTAATTGATAGGCAGCATGGTACAATGGAAAAGCATTCTCTTTGTTTATTCTGTACATATTTATTTTTTGAATTTGCCTCCCCCAATAGAATGGAAACTCACTGAGAGTAGGAATTATTTCATTCTTTCTATTTGTACCCCTAGCACCTAGTACAAGGTTATGGATATAACAGAAACTTACTGAATCCTTATTGATTGATGGATTGATTGATTTGGACTTAGAGGACTTGGATTCATATTCTGTCTTTGCTATTTACCACTTACGTAACCTTGGGCAAGTAAACTAAGCTCTCTGGGACCCATTTTCCTCAACTTTAAAATGATGGGGTTCACCTTGGTATCCTTTGAGTTCCGTTCTCTCCATTTGTGATACTTTGAGCAATAGTTAGATAAATTGTTTATGTAAAAAAAATCAGTTAATTTTCTAATTGAGTACTGATTTTTCTTTATTTTTAGATTTGTGATTTTGAAATAAATTTACTGAAAAAAGGGGATCCTTATATAGTGCTTAATAAATATGGGTATATTGCTAGAAACCATAATTTATGAAACTAGTGTGCCTGTTAGAGAGTTTTTGTGTATGGAGCATCATTATGAGGCTAACCAACTTTGAAGATATTTCTTTTCATGAAACTTAAAATTAAAACTGTTCAGATCTCTTCTCTCAATAACAACTGCTCACCAAATATGAGCCTCTTCATAAATGTATAATAAACAAAGTTTTGTTTTCTGCTGTTGTTCACTTTCACTGGGGAAAAAAAAAACAAAAAACAAACAAAAAACTCTCTTCCACAATGGAGTAATGTACTGTTTTATGTTAGTCTCTTTCTTTCTGAATATTTTTTTCTTTGTTTTGGCTGTTGGATTTTGTTTCATTTACTCTTAACAAGCATGGGAGCATAACCTTGCTTATACCTTGAGAAAGCAAGTACCATCAATGTGGCTTTATTGGCATTTTGAACCATTTTTGTTCTTTCACACTTGGAAAGTCTGTGCTTTGTTGAAAATGTCTGTGCTCTAGTGCCATGTATTTTTGAGTCTAAAAAGCTGGCTGCCTGTAATCAAGACTATTTCAACTGTTGTCATTCTGAATGTTTTTCTTTCTTTCTTTTTTTTAATCATATTTGCCTGATTGACCTTTTTTTTTCCCTGTCTTTCTATTGGGCTGCTCCAGGAGCCATGGCTAATCATCTTATAACCAATGCTCTGCTTCGTCCTCATGGCACTAACAATCCCTATAATACATTGCTTGGGGAACCGGCCGTCTGTAACAACCCTTCTGTGAGCATGTACAACACACAAGGTGTGCTCGAGTTTATCTTCATTTTTTTGAGTGAGAGTCGCATTTTATGTGGCTTTTAGGGGCACATTTGTTTCCTTTTTCTTTCTTTCTTTTTCTCTTGTCTTTTCTTTGTTTTGGAAACAGATACAGAGACTCTTTCCCTGTCACATCCATCTAGATCTATGTTTTTTTCCCATTTTCCCTAGGCTTTTCTCAGTAAATGAATGGATTCCATGTGCTAGACAAATCCCTGCTCCATCAAGATATCTGTTTTTCTTTGTTGTTTTGTAACCTTGGTTTGTGGTTTGTCAATTATTTCTACATTTGTTTCCTATTGTCAATACTTTTCTTTATTAAATATTTCTTAAATACATATTCATTATGAGAAGTGGAAATTATATTTAAGGTAAGTGAGAAAAATTGTGACTGGCATAACAAGTTTTTTTTATTATTTTTATAAAAAAGCTGAAATTTAAAGAATTTGTTAAGCTAAGGGAGATGTAATAGCAGAAAATGTGACTCTCTAAACCAGAGTAAAATAATTTTATAAAATATATAAAGCAAATCTATAAAGAGTTCTAAGGAAAAACAGGTTAGTGTGGAGGAAAGAAGTCAGGAGTCAGAAGAAATGGGTTTGTGTCCCCATTCTGTGATGGGGAACTCAATCTCTCTGGTTCCAAGTTTCTCGTCTATAAACTAGGGACCTGGATTAAAGGATCTCTAAAGTCCTTCCTAGTTAAAACCAAACCGAACCAAACCAAAAAAACCCACTGATTCAGTGTGAAATAACAGGATCTAAAACACAATTTATATGCAGGAATTTGTGGGATGTTTTTACACTTATAAAGAAATTTTCAGGAGAGACCACAAAAAAATTAGATGTTTAATAGATTAGTAATGATTGTTTAACTGGTATGGTCCACAATCACATTCCTTTTGCAGCAATGAATACAACAAAATTAAAATATAACTTTAAATACAGATTCATCTTTAGGGTTGTTTGTAATAAGATTTAATAGGATTTAAATATTTCCAGGGATTTTTCCTAAGGTTTATGCCCCGCAAAAAATAATCACTGTGGATATTTTTTTCTGAGATACACTCTGAAATAGTTAGCAAGCAACAAATTTATAATATTTGTGTGTATGCACTTGTCTGTGTATATGTGTGTGTGTGTGTGTGTTTTAAAGCTTATGAAACAGTTTGTCCATGAGTGTGTCTATACCAATGTAAAATGGCCAGAATTCTGAGAATCACTTAGAGTTATAAAAATCATTAGGAATCATTAGGGACAACAGTTCTGATTTGAGCTAAGGAGAATGTTTTAATTTCTACTGAAGTAAAAATAGTCCTTCAGTCTTTCAAATTCATTTAAGTCCTCAAAGCTTATAAAGAACCTTCAAACATAAAGGGAACTTGGAGAACATCCAATTAAACACCACATCTACACTCAATTCAGCATGCCTGACTGAAAGCTACTACTTGGATACCTGAAATAAGCTCCAGCATTCTAGCTTAATGAAACAACCCTCTCCATTCCTATTATTAGAACATTCTGGTTTTAATGTAAAACATTTTACTTGTAAGGTAAATCTTTTTTTCCCCCTATGCATTTCACTAATTGGTCCTAAATCTATTATGTTTACTATATAGCAATTCTTTGGAGGTTTAAAGATAGTTATAATGCCTTCCCTTAGATTTCTTTTATCTAGGCCTAAATTTTCTCAATGTGTTCGGTCATTTCTTGAATAATGTTTTCCAGGCTTTCTCCATCTGGACCCTCTTCCAGAAAGGCATTCGTCAATTCAAATTGATAAACATTTATTAATTACTCATGTGCACTATGATGTGCAAGGCTCTAGATTTTTTTTTAAATGAAAACAACAACAGAGTATTTGACTTCAGGGAGCTTACATGTGGGAATGAGACATGTATTCAAAAAATATTATAGAAGGTAACAAGATAATGGCAAAGAAGAGAGGCACAAAGTGTTTGAAGAATATTTGAAGGGGGGTATAATTTTGAGCTGACAAGATTAGAACACCTTTGAGAAGGTGGCAGAAAGATCATTTCAACAGGAGAAGGTGTAAACACAATATGATCTGTACAGATGCATGATAGGTAGAGGAGAGTGAGAAGGGGGTGGGGGAATAGAAGGAAAAATCAAATAGTAGTCCATTTGGCTATTATATAGATTATATGAAGGAAAATCGTTAAGGAACAAGGATAGAAACATAATATGGAGACAAATTGTAGGAGGTATGAGATGTGCCAAGAAGTGTGAATTTTATTTCCTAGGCAATAGAAACCTTGTGAAAATTTTTGAGCAAGAGATTAAAATGCACAGAGCCATTGATTAGGAAAATTACTTAGGAGGCTGTGTGAAGGATAGATTGAATGGAGGTAAAGACTGGCAGGAAAGAAGCTCATTTAGAGATGGTCACAATCCCACCTTAGGTATTATACAGTAATTTAAGAAACCATGTAAACTCCTTGAAAATAGGGAGCTTCAGTTTTTGTATTTGTCTTTCCAGCACTTAAGTAGGTTTCTAATAAGTGCTTATTGATTGAATAATAAATCAAGAAAAATGATAAGGACCTGAATTATGGTAGTTGCACTGTGAAGAGAGAGGAGGTAATGGATGTGAAGATGTTATGGACAAAAAATTTAACAATTTAGAAATCACTTTTGTCCCCAAAATGGTGGAATACCGAGGCAGAGATAAGGGAGAAGGAAAAGTCAAAGGTGACATAAATTTTCTAGCATCAATAACTATGGGAATGTCAACAACAAAACTATACAATTTGTCAAGAGGAGCAGTTTGTAGGGAGAAGACAAGTGAGTTCAGATTGGGACTTGAGTTAGAAAAGCTGGCAGGGCATCTAGAAGGCAGGTTGAATGTAGTTAAGGGGTGTGGTTAATGGAAAGATTTGATCTGCATAAATACAATCAGGAGTCATGTGAGTAGAGATGATAACAGAAACCAGGGGAATGGGTGAAACAGTAAAGGGAGAGAATGTTTAGAGAGAAAATAATAGGGCCAAAAAAAGAATCTTGGAGACACTCATGCTAGACAGTGTAAAGATGAACCAAAGAGGGAATGGTCAGACTGGCAGAAGGAAAGCCAACACAATATTATGAAAGCTGGAGGAGAATATGAGAAGATAGGAGTGGTCAAGAGTGTCAGTGTCCCTCATGTGTTATCTGGCCTCTGTAGACTTTGTACAGGGTTCCCTATTTTGCTTATTCTCCTTAGCTCAAGTCTAAGGTAATTACACATTAGTTATTTGTCATTCGTGGTCTATTGACAATTGATTCGTTTAGACTGAACTAAAATGAGCACTTCAGTAGGCACAGATACCTGTAACTGATTAGGCTTCTTGCACAAGTATTTTAACATATTCAATGTTTATAGGATGTAGCTAATTGTTTCTAAGCTATAATTAATTTGGGGTCTATTTTTTAGTTACTTGAACATTTATGTAATTTTAAATTTCTTCCAATATGAAAAAGTAGTAACTTTGATAAAGTCCTACTGTAGTCATAGTTAAGAAATGTCCTTAAGGGGCAGCTAGGTGGCACAGTGGATAGAGCACTGGCTCTGGAGTCAGGAGGACCTGAGTTCAAATGTGCCCTCAGACACGTAACACTCACTAGCTATGTGATTCTGGGCAAGTCACTTAACCCCAATTGCTTTACCCCCCCCCCCCCAAAAAAAGATAGGATCCTTCAGTAAAAGCAAATAAATTTAAACCCACTGGATATATTGAAATTTGAATTAACATACAGGAAATTTTCTTTACCTCAGAATCAAGTCTCAAATATTGCCACTAAGGGTTGTTGCTTTTTTTTTTTAATACAAAACCAAATACAAGACCATTGTAAATGAATTTTAGCTTTTATTCCCCAAATTTTAATTATTTTATCTGATGGTTTTCTTGAAATATACTGAAAAATTTAATCAATTTTTTTTCAAAGATAGAAGTGGGATACTTCAGCTACTCTGTGTTTTAGGTTCAAAAATGTTGAGATTTTTGATAGTCTTTAGAATATTGACTTTCCCAATGAATAAATGATAAATCATGGTGACTGTCATACTGCTACTAATCTTATGCTTTCAGATGAATGCACTTATATTCTAACTGGCAAGGGGAAATCATACATGAAATATAGGTGGCTTGGTATGTACTGGGTTGGTTTATATTGAATCACCACTTGGCACTGTTATATGAGTTTAATAAGTCAGTTGCACAGATTCAATCTTGGCATAAACAAATTAAACCAGAGCATGCTAATATGCTTGATATACTAATGCTTTATTTTAAATCTGCATAGATATATTTAACATATCATAAAAATAGTTAGACATTGAGATTGGTATATTTTAAAATATGTGAATGTAGAATTTTTTCATTATTCAATTCTTGATTCTATATGAAGTTTTTGAGAATAATATAGAGTAATTGGGAATAAATTTATCAGAAAATGAAAATTCTATCATTATAATAGGAAGCTTGAGGAAAAGCACCAAAAGAGCTTTTTAAGTATGGTTCTAGAATAGTATAAATGTCAAACAATTGAATTCACATCCATAACTTTTTAAAGTCATTCATAGTGTTGTTCCAATGTATTGAAGAAAACATGGTATCTGACTAATTTACTAACATATAGGATATGCAAAAGTATATATTCTGTTATGGTCTTCAAAGGCAAAGAGGGCCCTGATTTGAAGTAAAAGTGGCTGCATGTAATGGATGTCGGACGTCCGTGGGTTCCAGTTCTGCCACTGCCTAGTTGTATAAACTAGAATAAGTCACTTACCCTTTCTGGGTTTTATCTGTAAAATCTGAAGATAGGTCTATAATATTTCCAAGGTTCCTTTCACTTTCAAAATTCTAAAAGGTAATTAAAGGAGCTTTGAATGACCCCAAGATACTGCACAATTACTACCACATTGCATTGACCCTTAAATTCCTGTAACTGCTTTAAAATTTGAGGTATTAAAGAGATTTACTCTACATTTTGAAACACAGTTGGTCTTGGATCAGTTGTATGCAGATGTACTTTCCCCCCCACTCCCCCCAAAGCCTACTCCAACTTTTAAAGCTTCAAAAATTACTTTCTCTGTGGAGGTAACTAAAATAATTGACTATGGTGTAAGTGAAGTTGAGACCTCCTAAATATATTGCACTATTCAGCTCAGTGGTTTTTCATTTGGTTTTATTTTAATTACTGCAAAGACTGAATCAAGAGGGTTTATTCTTACAATTTGGGTAAAGTTTTGGGGAGGGAAACATTTTGTTTTGAGGTTTGTTTTTTGGGGTTTTTTTGTAATTTTAGGTAAGAGTTTGGTTTTTTTTGTTTGTTTGTTTGGTTTTGTTTTAAGAAGGAAACAAAGGAAATTAAATGTAAAAATCTGTGTTGAAATAAGATTGTGCCACAAACCAGAAGATAACAAGAAATTAATTGTGGTTAAAAAAATTATTTTTTTCTGTTAGCTTTTTTCCACATTTTTAGACATTGAATTACAGTCTGATTTAACTATTTTCCTTTTTTCTGGCAGTAGCAAAATTGATGCAAATTGTGGAAGTATTTATTACTTGGAAACATATATTTTGATGTCCCTATTTCTTTTTTGTGTGTCAATATAAATGATCACTAATTATAAGTTATAAGGAAACTTTTGTGTACTTGTAAAGATGGGGAAAAAAATATGACCGGAAAGAAACAAAACAACAGAGGAAAGCAAGCAATTGAAAAATGTCTGGCATATTTTCATTCTCTCACTGTATAAGTACAGAGTTAGAAGTGGCACCCCTGAAAGCCAAGCCACCTCTGGGGATCTGACCTTAAATTAGATTTGTGGAGACAGTGGAAATTTCATTTGAATTGCTGCTCTTCTTGGTTTGTGTGATAATCTTAAATTTTCTAACAAGTGTATTTCTTCATATTAAAATATGCAAACTCTAGGAAGGATCTTTTAAGAAGCACTGTACTAGCATGCTTTTATGGGGATGTCTTATTTCCTGACTAACATTTTAGGAATTTTTACTTCTAATAAACCATGTAACACAGATTCATGTATTTGGGGGCTGTGGAAATGATTTCTGTTGACCCTTTTTTCTGCATATCATCAATTTGCTTTTTACTCATGTTTCTTCTATTGTCGCTGTAAGCTTACTTGTTGTTTTTTCTTTCCTTTTCTTCATGCTGTCGTTTAGAGCCCTACAGAGAGACAAGTATGGGAGTAAAGCTAAACATTGCATATCAAATGTAATTTTTTTTAGTTCACTTTTATTGCATCACATATAGATGATGTAGTTATTAAAAACAGTTCATCTCACAATTTTGAAACCAAAAGAATAAAAAGCTTATGAATCTACTTTTCTAAATATATGTGAATATAGATTAGACGCTTTTATTGTCCGATTCCTTTGTGTCACATAATCAGCATAGTTCTTGAGTTTCATATAATTGTCCGTGTGAGTTAAATTGTTTTTAAATTAAGCATTTTTTAAAAGTAAGTCATGAACTTTCATTATTTCAAAATGGCACATTTCATCATAAGACTATGTTCTGTTTCAAGTTCAGTGCACCCACTTTATTTTGCTGTGGCAGTTTCCAGTCTGCAATTCCATGCATTGACAACATAAATAACAAGCAGGGTTTCAATGCATAAGTCACGCAACCATAATCATCCAACATGCTGTCACAGACTCAGCAGCAGTACCCACCCATCACATACAGTCCTTTAAAAACATTCGCTTTTTGTTTCTTCTTAACATTGTGAATTGTCTACGAGGTATTTTCTAACATGAAAATAAATAGCCTCATTCTATGTCTGTGATGCCACTGATTTTAGGCCTTTGCTGTTGTTTTTGAAATGTCTGTTGTGAGAATTCAGAGGATGCATCCGGAATCCATGATACAATTGACATGTTCAGGCCACTTCACTGCAACTGTCAACTGGACACTGTACAGTACAGTCCTAGATAAGCAAGAGAACTGCATCACAGATATAGAATGAATGCTCTATTTTCACAAGGTAGCAGTGCATTAAGGAGTTTCTACAATGATGTGACCCCTAATCAATATTTGCAGTCAAGAAAACCACCTGTTTCTACCTTTATTGGCTCAGTGTTGTTTGTGATCATTTCTGGCAGTTGCATTTGAATTCTTTTACCAAGTAATATATATGGAAATGTCATGTTTCTTAGATATCTATTCATGGATGATAAAACTCATGAAGATTCATGGAGCTATATTTAGCAGCTTCCTTTATAATTAAGGAATTTCATAGCAGCTTTTTTCTTCCAAGGAAATATATTCTGAGTGTCCCAAAAGTTTTAGTGAAGATTTAAGGTCAAATAGCTCATAAATGCATTAAGACTTTTGGGACACCCTATGTATATGTTAAATTACCTCCACCAAACCACTTTCAGTTCAAATGTTTAAAAGTCAGTGAGTGATCTATCAGGGTTTAAACTGAGCTTTTCATATTGATACTGTGTTGTTGATAATTGGGTATCCATATTGCCCTTACCTTCTTTTTGAAGCAATAGCCCAATTATATTGAAATATTCAGATGGATCTGACCTCATTGATATAGGTATTCCCTCCAATGATGCAGATCACCCTATCCATTTCTGCCCATTCTATGTGATATTTGTCTATGATCTCCATAGGGCACCACCCAAAATGCTGGGAGGGGGGGAGTTTCCTTAATTTCTTTTGATAATGTGAACATACCAATACACTCTAAATAATAACAGTGGGTATAATATGTGTTAACCATGAAGGTGCCTATTAATCCCCCTAAAAAAAAAACTAAATCCATATAATATTTTTTTAAAAAACTGACAAATCAGTAATCTTTGGATGTCACATCACAAGCATCATCTTAAAATTTAAGGCAACAAATAAAACAAAAGTTAAGGATGTATTATTAAACTTGATGCTTATAAATTGATGGCTATAAGATGTCAATACCAAAAACATAAATTATTTCATTTTACAAGTTATTACTAAATTCATTACTGATAGAAATATTGAGTTGCTATCTATAGTCTTTTTATCCATTTTCAAGGTTTATTTTGTTTTTTTTAATCTATAATTGTATTAGTTATCCAACTATGTATGTCTATATATATATGTGTGTGTGAGCATATGTATATTTATTTATACACACACTTATCTGTATCATATGTCTCTATAAATAATTTGGATCTCAGTAAAATTATAGTAAACAAAAATGTAATTCTATATGCATCCCAAATGATCTTCTGGATACAAATGTCAGCCTCTTTTTCTTTACTGTTTTTCAGAGGGGCTTCTGAACAATGCCAGGGATACAAGTGTCATGGATACTCTACCACTGAATGGTAACCACGGCAATAGCTACAGCATTGCCAGCGGCGAGTACTTGAGCAACTGTGTGCAAATCATTGACCGCGGCTACAATCATAATGAGACAGCCCTAGAGAAAAAAATTCTGAAGGAACTCACTTCCAACTATATCCCTTCTTATCTGAACAACCATGAGCGCTCCAGTGAGCAGAATAGGAACCTGATGAACAAACTGGTGAATAACCTTGGCAGTGGGACTGAAGATGATGCCATTGTCCTTGATGATGCCACCTCCTTCAACCATGAGGAGAGTCTGGGCCTGGAACTCATTCATGAAGAGTCTGATGCCCCTTTGCTGCCCCCAAGAGTTTATTCCACAGAGAACCACCAGCCACATCATTACACCAGAAGGCGGATCCCACAAGACAACAGTGAGAGCTTTTTCCCCTTGCTAACCAACGAGCACACAGAAGACCTCCAGTCACCCAACAGGGATTCTCTATATACCAGTATGCCCGCACTGGCTGCTATGCCAGGCACAGAAAGCGTTACCACCAGCACCCAGACCGATCCCCCGCCAGCCAAAAGTGGTGATGCTGATGATGTTTACTACAAAAGTATGCCAAATCTAGGCTCCAGAAACCACGTCCATCAGCTGCACACTTACTACCAACTAGGGCGAGGCAGCAGCGATGGATTTATAGTTCCTCCAAACAAAGACGGGTCCTCCCCAGAGGGGAGTTCCAAAGGACCTGCTCACTTGGTCACTAGTCTATAGAAGAGTAAGCAAAAATTTAAGCCAACAAAATCCCTAACACCTGGTTTACTGTTCTGAGTTAATATAAGCAGTGGTAATATTGTGTGTACTCCTAAATCTTTATGCTGTTCTAAAGGGAAAAAAAATGGACAAAAATCAAAAACAAGAAACAAAAACTTTCACACTTTTTTTTTACTGGAATTTTTAGGCCAGCCCAGGGGAGAATGATAACTGTTGAAATTCCCCTCTCCCCCTCTGTCTTGTCCTTCCCCCCTCAGACAGAGACTTCATTATGTTAATGAACGGGATATGAAGAAAATGTCACTCTTTGTGGCCTTCTTGAATTAATGCTGTGTTTGTTTAAACATTTCTGATGCTCTGTTACTATTCTGATATGGACCTAATTTTAAAAAGGCCAGAACATGCATCTGAAGTTAGTAACAGTAACGCATCTAGATCGGAGTGCTGCACAAACAAACATAACAAAGCAAAACTGTTTATTATCAATCTGTATCACCTAATGGTTTTTGGTCACTCACAACTTGATTTTACCACAGCAGACTTAGCTGTGGGGTAAAACAAAATAAAATCCTAATGAAATGGAAGGGAATTCTAGAATTATATGCTAAATGCATATTTTATGTTTTGCTGTATTAACTGATGATAAAACTAATGGCAGAAAAATTGAACAATTTCTATGTAATGTACAGATACTAGCATTGCACATATAGTCTGCTTTCCGTTCCTCCAGAACTTGCGTCCCTGTTAATGTAGTGGAAAACAAAAAAACAAAAAACAAAAAAAAACAAAAAAAAGAACTTTCTGTTGTGCTGGTCTTGCAAGTTTGTCTACCAGTAGGAGCAAGATTTTCATTAGTTTTTTGGGGGCCATTTTTTTTCTTAATATTTCACTGGGCAAAATAAATAAATAAGAACTATCACTTTATAAGGATCATTTTCTAGTAATGCAAACACAAATTATTTTTTACAAAAAAAAAAATTGGAGCTTCTTCCCTCACTCTGTATCTTTATTCAGTGGCTATATTGCAAACAGGACTTTTGCAGATTAGAGCAGGACAAACTTTATGTTTACAATGCACAGCTGATATAATACAAAGCCAATTGGGCAAGAAGTCCCTCACCAAGGCAGTAGGAATGGATCAAGAAGTTGAGAGTTATCTATAGAAATAGTGAGGGCTTTTTGCATGTGAAAATGATAATCTTTTACGAGTAAGGACACTCCTGGTTCACTCTTGGCTCCTAGATGAGGAACTTGTATTGCAATTGGTTAAAAGAAATTTATTCTCCCATACTACAAATTGAAAAATCCAATTATTTTGATGTGACTAAAAAGAAAATCCTCTTTTCATTACTTTCCCAAAGAGGGAAAAAGTTATTTATTTGACAGGATTTTAAGTAATGTAAGATTTCAGGAGGTAAATTAGCAGCACAGATTATAATTTTTTTTTAATTTATGATCCATTTTGTATGGTCTCAAAGTTGAATGACCTCATTACTAATATTTGTTGTAAAAGTGAAACTTGTTTGCCAACCAATAAACAACTGATTAAGATTTAGAAGATATTGTATCTATGTATGTACAATTAATCATTCATCCTCTTTTACTTTCTTTTACCTTTTTCCCTTCTATTTTCATATATGAAACTAGTGGATTTGCTAATCCTCTAAGGCACAAGTTAACCATGCAAAAGAAAAACCTCCCTGGCTAAATAACTTAAGCACAAAAATTATACAGCTGTGGCAGATGAAGGAAACCAGAAAATGGGTTGGTAATGCTTGTGTAGGCTGAAACAAACGGAACAAATTCCCTTTCTAGCAGGTTATATATTGGTGTGTTATATGCCTATTATATAAACCACATTCAATCAAAGATTTTAAAGTATAGTATTTCTTTGATTGTACAAGTTTTCTCTTTTGTAATCTCCATTATGTTAGCTATAGATCAACTTGTTTGTGAAAAGCTGCTAAAAATTGTGGCAAAGAAAATAGAAACTTTCAGCGAGCTCCTCTGAGATTCTATTGATGGTAATTTTCCTACGTTATGTTAGGGGGAAATGTTAATTAAATTCTTTCGGCGAAAGTCTCCAGTTCTTCAACAGCCCCAGAACCTTCATCAACAACATGTAAGCATTAAGCCCAGGAAGCTTATCAGGGGAATAGGGAGGATTAAGAAGACTTTGAGTATTACTCTATTGCTATTTGATATATATATAATTGTGGAAAACTTTCAAAACCTAAACCCTATTCAGCTAGAATTTCATTTCATAAATCAAAACAGAGACCATTATATACCTTAGACTTGGGTGACTTAGGTGACTTACACATCATTTAAATATAACAACAAAGATTCTTAGCCAGTATATAAGATGATTCTGACGTCAGTTGCAAAAGCGTAATTTATGCATTGATCTTTTCAATTATTTGGGCTGAGGCATATATAATTTTTCTAAATTGAAGAATAGAACAATAATTATGTAATCTCAAAAAATTTATGGCAATATTAGCACCTGAGAGGTATTTAGCCCATCAGGTACAAAGGATGAAATTTGATTCTGATGGAAACCCATTTAGCATTCTTTAAAGTAACTGTAGAAACCCAAGTGGGTTGCAGATCTTAGATCTGACACTTGGTTTATCAACCAAGAAGCAGTCTGTAGGCACAAACTGGTCTAGGAGAAGCTTGTTTCATCAGACTACGGGAAAGCTACCTCAATTCAGCTTGCTGATACTGCCAATTCTGGTTTTCAGATGTTGCTACCTCCATGTTATCTTTTTTTTTTTTTTTTGTCTTCTGTTAACTGAAATTTGAAACAGGTAGCCTACCCCAGCTCGACATTGACCAAGATGAAGAAAGGCTATTTTTTTTTCTCCACAAGTAGAAAAACTGGTGCAGAAGATCACCCAATACTGTCAGTTACTATCATCAGTATAAATGGGCAAGATTTTTATAGACTCCTCTATATCTTTGTTGAGGGTGTATTTTCAGAAAGACTTATTAGCAAGATCCCAAAGACATCCACAGGAAGAAATTGTTACATAAATTTTATGTAATTATATTGAAATCATTGGTAGATAAAGCAATTAATTATACCTACCTTTGAAGAGAAGATTGTGTATGTATGTATGCGTGTGTGTATATACATATATATAGACATATATATATATGTAACAAGTTGAATAACTAACTTAGCTATCAAGCCCTGTGACAATGACAAAGTTTTCATTTCCTTAGTTTCCACTTTTGATTCAATATGCATTTCCATCTTTTAATGATTTGAAAGTTTTGGGGGTTTTAGGGTTTTTTGTTCTTGCTCTCTAGTCAAGTCAACAAGCATTAAGCATCCACTATGTGCTGAGCACAATGCTAAGCACTCTGATTTTTATAGTCTTTTTAATAATAATGTACCCTCAACACATTTTACTGTGTGTCTCAACTGGAGAGGGGGGAATGATTTGCAGTCAAGAGGAAATTGACATCAAACCCAAACCAAGGTACTTCTGATGTTATGTTGATAATTAGAAGTAAAAATCATAACTATCGAATAAACCAGTTGGGTTTTATTTTCACATTTGAATCATTTATGACATTTTATACTTCTTGAACATGGTTTAATTTTCTCTTTCAGTGTTAGTTTCACCTCATTGGACACCAGTAGATTGAGAATGCAAATTAATTGCTACATAAATGGATGGTCTCCGAAAAACATCACATTACCAAATGTTGACATTTGGAGAACAGTTGGTTAGAATTCCCTTGCATGGTACTCCTAGTGTGCAAAGTTAAAGCTTTTAGCTATCCCAATTTATGTCTGAACCATAAAATATAAGACCCCTGAATGTGAATTTACAAACATCTAAGCTTTCAGTAGTAACATTAAAAAAATATAGATGCAAATGTGCAGGTATACTATTTAAATGCAGACATGAAAACTCCTTAAAGTAATATTTTATATATATATATATGTATATGTATATATACAAAATTATTTAAGGAGGAAAAAATTTCAAAAGTCACAGAGTAATGAAATGATATTTGACCTAAAAATCATCACAAAGACCCACCCAAAACTTTATCAGTAGTATATATATCCAGGGGGTTGTACCTAGATGGCCTCTGAAGTTCCTTCTAGGTTTAATCTGTGATATATTCCTTGATCCCATTAAGACCTACAAAATCCATAAATATCAAGGAAATTGGATTTATTTTTTTCTTTTTTTGTGGGGCAGTTTAATTTTTAATACTGTACATAAGGAGTGAAGGACTGGTCTTGAAGTCCAAAAGATCCAGCTTCACATATAGGGATTGATACACCCTAACTTTAATGACCCCAGGGAAGTCATTTAACCTTCCAATACCCCTAAGTAACTCTCTCAGATTGTAAATTAAAGAGTTGCAAATATGCATTAGTAGAAGTTGCCATACTGAGCGTCTCCCAGTATGATGAATGCACAAGTCTAAAACCACTAACACCACTACCCAGTGCTACAAATCCTTTTTTTTAATTTTGTGTATACATTCTCAATAATTCATAATTGGAAATAACATAAAATAACTAAAGCAGTTCAACGGATCTGTGATTTCACTGCATCCCATCTATGCCCTCTCATCTTATTTGTCAATGTCTTTCCACGGGGCTCTTCTTCTCTCAACATTACATGGATAACAGCATATTTATATATTTATATATAGTCAGTTGTTTCCAATCTAATCACCAATAAAACTTTTACCAAAGTCACGGACAAGAAGAAATTAGCTTATTTGACACTCATTTTGACATGGATATTTTGGGGATCAGACCAATCAAAGGGAAGAGAAAAAGGTAAGGAACTTGATAATGTAAAAATGGATAATTGGTTCCTAACTAGGTAACTACCAAATGTAGTATAGCATAATGGAAAGAGCCCTGGATTTGGAGCCTGAGGACTTTAATTCAAATCTTAACTATTATTTGTTATTTAGATGAACTTGGACAAGAAATTTCTCTGGCTTGTTTCTTCTTCTATCAAATAAGGGGGTTAGACTATGTGAACTGTAAGACCTCTTATGGATTTAAATCTATATTTCTATAAATACTCCTGATTCATCATAATATTAAATTTTTAGCTGTCTATTAACACTGTAATGTAGGTAAAAATGTAGAAATGTTTTGAATTTTTTTGGCAGGATGCTGCAAAGCTGTTATGTCAATTCATATTTAGAAATCAGAAGAGAAATACGCATATTGTGAGCACTCCTCCAAATCTGATAAATATTCTTTTTTTCTATAATGAAAATATTTGGAGAAATATTATATCCTAGTAATATAAAATTTGTATACCATCTGGCACATTGTATTGTTTAAGTATCCAGATCAAATTAAGTTTAATAATCCAGAATTATAAATCAGTTCCTTGGAGCGGGTGATATTAGCATATTTTTATACAGTAGTGATTATTAAGACATGCCACAGCACTATTAGCTTCTTTTCAGTATACCTTAGGTTAGATTTCCTCATTTCCAGGGATCAGATAGGAATTGAAAAGCAAGTCAGGAGACAACATTGCAGAATATTTGCTTTGAAGTGGCTTTACACTGATGAATGTTCTATGGAAAGTTTTCTGTTAAGGCCTCAAAATAGGCCATGTAGTTTTGGGGCCTTAACAGGAGTACCTCCACTTCTCCTGACTAAACATATCTGTTTCCATTGGAAATTAGTTTTCCTCCCTAGATTCAAGGGAAAGAATCATTGAGATATGCAGCTTTCAGTCACACTTTTGCTTTTTCAGATGTCCTAATTTCTCATATCTGTACAGTTTGGGGAAGAAGGGCTAGCTTCTGATATTGCAATCTGTATGATTTTGCAATAGTGAAGCACAACAAATGTTTGCAATGTTTAGGCATTATATAATGTTATTCACAAACTGTTTTTGCATCATTTAATGACAAAAGGAAGAACAGCACTTTTCTCAAAATTGGTGACAACTTTAAACAACAAATTCATTTCTCTGAAATTAAGGTATATTCTTTTGTCTCAAATTACTTTTTAGATTAGCAAACATATTATTTTCCTGTCACTTTATATCCATTATCAATTTCGCAAGGTAAAGTTGACCTATGATCAAGAAGGTAGATGAAAACAACACAGTGGACTCATGGGAAGAAATCAAAGAACAGCATTACAACTGTTTCTGAAGAAATAAT
This sequence comes from Vombatus ursinus, assembly GCF_900497805.2. Taxonomy (NCBI): domain Eukaryota; kingdom Metazoa; phylum Chordata; class Mammalia; order Diprotodontia; family Vombatidae; genus Vombatus; species Vombatus ursinus. The sequence continues at coordinate 67,221,877 of NW_020954596.1, forward strand.
CTCCACTGAGATAAACAAATTATCTACAGAACAATGTTAAAAAAAAATAGAGCATTAGGACGTGAAGTGGATTAATTGATGGGACATGGTGCCTGAATTAGCAAAAGAATGATCAATCTTTCCAATATCATTTCTTCAATGTAGCCACTGATTTATTCAAAAGAGTTCTCTTATTCCCTGAGCCCCACTTTTAGCATTATTCAGATACTGCTATCTTGAAGATCTTAACATTTTCCAGATATTTCATAATGTTAAGAGCACCCATGCCTTCTCATCAAAAATGACACAACTAAGAAAGGCATTTGTTTACACTGCTGTAATATTACGCCACAATTAATAAGGTTGGTGTGCTTGTTCCTCATTGGTACCCTTATGAAGACCGTATGAGAACACAGTAGTACAATTCTCTAGTACTATTCCCCAGTTTCTGGCTAAATTTGAGGATTTTGAGGTTTAATATGATATTGAACTGAAGGAAATAGATTGAGAAAGTTAAAAAGTTGGGCAAATAAACATATTTTCATTTTGATTTCTAAAAATGCACTTCCTCTCACTATCCTAAAGAAAAGTTGCCAAAACTTCTCATTAGTCCAGAAGGATAGAAGACTATGGAATTGAAGGAAGTTGAACATGCCCCAAGGAAAATAATGAGTGAATTATCATGGTAGATTTACACTGTGAAAGGAGATGGGGGCTAGAGATGATAACAATAATGTGTTTGATCCAAAAAACAAGAGAAGTTAGTCTTAGGGCATACATTGCTTCCCCTGGAATTAAAAAAAAAAAAAAAAGGGTTTCCCCATCTAAGTCTTGCCTAGAAAGTAAGCAGAAGTAGAGAAGCTGCCTCTGCAATAAAATAGGTCTTGTTGACCTCTTAGACATTTAACAAAATTCATGGCCATCATGCATTGCCTTGTCAGCAGGGAGAGTTCTCTGGAGGTGGGGCTCCAGCCATGCTGAATAAGAAACAGCCAGGCTGGGATGTGTACCTCCCCCTGAAGCCAACACAAACTTGTTTTATGAAAATACCAAAATCCTTTCAATTCCATGAACTCCTAAATTTTTTCCAAGTGCTTTGCTTTAAACTGGCTTTTTTTTTTCATTGAAAGACTAAGGGAAAAAATTCTTTGAAGTTTATATTTGTACTTAATCCTATCACAATATGAAGTTTTACATATGCCATTTCTGAGACACATAATGCCTTGAAACTTAGCTGTGAACCCATACAGATGTGCTCCTTACTGAACAAATCTGACATGCTTATATGGCCCTGAAAAAAACAAACCATGTTTTGGTTATGAGCCACAGAAATCAAGATTCATGGATAATCCTGTCTATTTTTCTTATATGCAACAATAAAATACACCCAACTCTCCATGAATGTCTATTTTGCAGATAAATTGGAGATGAAATTACCAATTGGAAAGACTTTTCCATACTGCCTTCCAGTCTGCAGAGTAAGTTAGAGTGATATTCGGTAAACTTTTAGCACATGTGCTATTTTATTTAACAGATAGCTCTGGTTTTATTTTTTACTTTCAGAAAAACACCACAGGTTGAAAAAAGCCTTTTTAACAAAAAAAAAATAGTATGGCCACTTGCTATCTCTTAACAGTCATACTATTGTGTAATATTTGCCATATACACTATCCTTACCCAGGACATCAAAAAGATATAAATGTTTTATAAACTGCAATCTATTGCTTTTCCCTCCCTTGTACACTCTTTTCATATCTTTTTTTTATTATTATTGTTCCTTAAATGCTCTGTACAATCACATGTAAAACCTTGAGCTAAAACCTCAATAAAAAAAAGTCAGTAAACAAATAACACGTGATGTCACATTATTATGTGGTAAAAGCAAAGCTTGAACTTTGGGAGTTTCAAATTCAGCCACAGTAACTGAAAGTCACTCCCAAAATTTAAAATCAATATATTCTTACTCACTTATTTTCCTTCTACATGCATATATTTGAGAAGACAATAGGAAAGGGGGGAGAGGCAGAAATACTTCTATTTTTTGCTTTTTGTTATATATACATTTATAAATTTTGCTTTAAAATAGTAGTTAATTGCTATGGCTAGAATTAATTTATCTCAGCAGGACAGAAAAAAGATTTGACAATGATTGGGATAGAGGTAGAGCTAATCAGCTCTACTTCTCTACCTTGGCCCAAACTACATCTTGCCCTACTCCCTTGTCTTTCTTATCTTCCTCAGGTTGGGGATACAGAGCTATCAGTGTCTTTCCAGTCTTTTGGAGTGAATAGAAAAGTAAACTGCTGGCTGCAATGATTTTTCTAGTGTTTCTTAGGATCATAGATATTAAGGAGAGACCTTCAAAGGCCATTAACCCCAACCCCCTCATTTTGCACATAAGGAAACTGAGGCTCAGGGAAGTTAGAATATTTTCCCAATATCTTACAAGTAGTAAGCATCAGAGATTAGATTTGAACCAAAGTGCCCTTCCCACTATACCATGCTAATTACCTCAAACCAGAAGCTTGGAAAGAATGGAAATTAGAAATATAAACATCAACTTTTAATGGCCTTTTTTTCTATTTCTCTGTCTTTCTATTCTCTGTCTCTTGTCACACACACACACACACACACACACACAGACTTGAAGTCAAATGTTAAATCTAAAGGTCAAGGAACTTTACCTTGTATTGAACTGAGAATCTCAAATATTATTGAAAGTTGCTGAGGCCAGGATCCAGATACTTCTGTATTATTCCCTTCTCCCCCTGCCCCATAATTTTTAGAATAAAAATACCAAGAAGAAAGAGGGGAGGGGTTAATTCAATAGATAAGGAATTTAATATTTTAAGATATATTAATGAGCCATCATTATTATTTTATGTAATATGAAAAAGTTTCAAGGGCAGTGATCTTACCTTTATAGGAGCATCAGAAAAAGGATAAAGATACTTGTTAAGGTAGACACTTGGTCTACAAAAGACCTAAAAGTTGTCCTGGATGCTACATTCTGAACTAATAGCATTTGCTCTTCTTAAATTTTGCATTAGAGAAAGACAATGGCAACTAAGTAGTTCTAGGGTTCTGAGGAAAATGAAGAACCTTTAGAAAAAAAGTATTATTTTGAGCTCATGCTCTAAAAATGCCAGTTGCAACTGATTGTATGTTTCCTTTCAAATAAAATATATATGTATGTGTGTGTATACACACACACACACACACACACACACACACACATATATTACCACTGACAAGATATTCAGAAGGTAAATTAGTAATAAAATGAACTATTTTCAACCTGGCTTTGGCTACCTACCTCTGAGGTACATCCTCCTCAATTTAATCTCAGTTACAGTGGCAGGAGATCTAAATGTCTATCTCAAAAGGCCCCAGGATGTTAACATGATCTGAAGACCTCATGTAACAGAATAGATGGTCTGACCTATTCCAGTCATTGTGAGTATTCAATATCTTCAAGCAAAAAGTATTTTATTAAGGTGCCAAACAAAGAAATAGACTATTTTATAAGCTAGAATGTTCATCTGAGTTTATCCTCCTACCAAAACAAGTATCTCTAAAGTAGAACAATGTTCCACAACTACAAACCTCTGATTCTATAGAGAAAAAAAAATTTTTTTAGTTTATTTTCTTTTGTGACCATTTTTTACTCAAATATATAAAGATTTTTTTAAAAGTAAATAGCCCGAATTCTTCTAGTGTGCCAAAAAGAGACTCAGTGCCTATATATATATATGTATATCTTTAATTCAGTCCACTGAAATAGTGTCCTTACCCCATGACTTATATCTCCTGAGGATTATGCAAATCTTGTGCAAGGTGAAAGTCCCTTCAGTTCACTACAAATGATGGGGGTAGGGTGGGGGGAAGGGACAGAATGCATTATTTTCTGAGGAAAAATTAATAATATAAAGGGAGGCAGCCTTTAACTTTTAAATAAATTTTAAATGAAATATTTAAATTTCCATGTTCAATATTTTTTATTTTCCATATCCCTTTATTTATTTCTTCTAAAATTTCTTTTAGAAATTTTCTCTAATCATGAAAGTCACTAATTTATAAACATCCAGTATTTGGATTCAATAAACCTGGGTTCAAACTCCAGATCTTCCAATTACTATTATTATGACCTTGGGCAAGTAATTTAGACTTTCTGGGTCTTAGTTTCTTCATCATTCATAATGATAGTTGGCTTAAGTTTAAGTTCTCTTCTACTTCTAAATCCCATGATGCATTTCAAATGAATTTCTTGTTATTATCTCATTTTTAGCCTAAATAAATATGAATTGACTTGAACCACACCTAACAAATGTCTATAAATAATTATTCAGAATTGATACATATTCTCTGTTTCTTCCTAGCAAAGCTATTATTGTAGCTGAGTTAAATTCATTTGACAATTATCATTCATTTAGAATTAGCATTTTGTTTGTTAAAATACCAGGTTAGGAAAATAACAGGTAGGCACAGTTGTTTGAACAAATCATTTAATTCACTCCCTTTGCCTTTTATTCACACCTCTTGAGGGAAAAAAAGTGGTCAGATATTCTTATCAAAAATAATTATCGATGCAGCTAGGTGGCGCGGTGGATAGAGCACCAGCCCTGGAGTCAGGAGGACCTGAGTTCAAATGTGCCCTCCGACACATATCACTCACTAGCTGTGTGACCCTGGGCAAGTCACTTACCCCCAATTGCCTCACCCAAAATAAATAAATAATTATAATTATCAAGTATTTATTAAATAGCTCATATCTAGGAACTTTGCTAGCTACTGGGAGTAACAAAACAAAAATGAAGTTGTCCTCAAGGAGCTTACATTTTATCAGAGGAACCAACAGGTACATATAGAAGTCTATCTTCTACTTATACAAAATAAATTCAGGGTGGGGCAGGGCAGAAGAGAGGAAAGGACTTAATAGCTGTATTGATAAGTTAAGGCCTCACATAGGAAGTGGCATTTGAACTTAGCTTTGAAAGAACACAGAGATTCCATTCCAAGCATGGACAATATCCTGTGCATGGAACTCAGGGATGAAATGTCACATATGAGAAGCAGCAAGAAAGCAGTTCAACTGGAACACAGTTCATGAAGGTGAGTGATTTGTAATAAGCCTTGAAAAGCAGGTTAAAGTGAAGTAATGATGAACTTATCATGTCCAGCAAATAAGTTTTCATTTGATCTTAGGGGGAACCAGTGGAAATTGCTGAGCAGGGAAGTGCCAATACTGTGCCAGACTTCTGAAGGACAGATTGGAGATGAGAGAAACTTGAGTCAGATGGATCAATTAAGAGTTTATAGTAAAAATTCGGCTGAGAACTTACACTAGGGTACCTGTGTAAGAGAATGGGTTACATGTGAGAAATTCTGCAGGTCAAATTGACACATTATAGTGACTGGTTGGATATGTAGGGTGAAAGAAAGTGAGAAATTTTAAATGAATTCCAAGATTCCAAACCAGATAATGGTAGCTCAAGAGAAGCTGGGAAGTTCAGAAGAGAGATTGGTTTTGGATGAAAGATTATGAGTTCTATCAAGACATGTTGAGTTTGAAATGCCTATGGGAAAACCAGTTGGAAATGTCCAAAGGCAGTTAAGGACAGGGCACAGGACCTAAGGAGAAAGATAAGGGATGAATATGTAGATTTAGGAGTCTCAATCAAAGAGATGATAATTTCACTCTATGGAAGCTGATAAAGTCACCAAGAGCATGTATAAATGTTCTTGGGAAGAAGACCAAAGACGAAGCTTTGGGGCTAACCCCAAGTTAAGAGTCATGACTTAGATGATGATTCAGAAAAGAAGATCAGATCAGTCAGAGGAGAAAAACAGGAAGCAATGTTACAAATACATAGAGGAAAGAACATCTAGGAAGAGAAGTCAATAAGGATGAAGATTAAATAAAAACAATCAAATTTGGCAATTAAGAGATTATTGGTGATTTTGGAAAGAAAAGTTTCAATTGAATAATGAAATCAGAAGCCAAACTGCAAAGTATTGAGAAATAATTGGAAAAGAAATTAGAGGAGCTAGCTTTTTCTCTTGTAATGCTTGTGCTGTGGAGTTTCTGGGGTACAGTCCTTGACATAGATCCCCCCTGACCCTTTGCACAGGACATGTGGACACCTACACTCTCTCTCTCTCTCTCTCCCTCTCTCTCTCTTTGTCTCTCTCTCTCTCTCTGGAGTAGCTCACTCACTCCAACCTGCCTTCATACTAATAAGACTAGTTTCCTAGACAAAGAGCACCATCACAAAATAATACTTAAATCCTCTTGGAATCCTAAAGGTAACTCTATTAAGTTAGTAGTAATCCTTCTGTTCATTGCTTTAGCTTTTGAGCCCCTAGTAATGCATTTATATTTATACAAATCAATCATTCACAATAATGCCATTTTTCCATTTTAAACGTAACCATTTGTTTAGCAATAAGATAAAAGAAATATTATCACTCTACATTAAAGCAAAAATATCAATAATAAAATACATCATAATACCATATGAATGTCACAAAAATCCCCCTGGCTCACATTCTCCTACTAATAAAATATACTATCTGAGGGAGAAAGTGGATATACACCTAAAAGAACCCAGTAGTGAAGCACATGTAGGAGGGAAACCATGCCCTCAGGGCGACTCACAGTCACTGCAGGAGTTGATGGCATTGGTCCTTTTATGAGTATATGCACTACACAAAACTGCTTCTTTGCTAACTGCTTGTCTATTGGTCCTAACCACTCTCTAGCTTAACAATCCTCTTCTTTCCTCAAATATAATATTCTCAAACTCTTTCATCTTATAATTGCCAAAAAAATGACATTTAGAAAGCATTAGTGCTTAGTGTGAATATAAGATATTTTTCTATTTTAGTTAAAAAAATCTCTCTATGTCTTTTAAACCATTAAACTGCTCACATATAAATGACTTGTCATTATACATCTTTCACAAGGTAATTTGAGTCTATGTATTTCTGTATATTTTTAATTTATTTTCTATCCCCAACCACTTAAATTTCATCTGAAAATTATTTCTTCATACATATATTTAGAGAATTTTTATTTTAAAAAATTATTCTCCTATTAAGTATAAAAATGTTCATCTATAACAACAGGATCTTACATCTTTTCACGGTTAATTTAAATCTTTTCTTTTATGCAGAAGTTCAATCAATCAATAAACATTAATTGCCTCCTGTGTGCCAGGCACTGTGCTAAGCACTGTGGATACAAAAATAAGACAAAAGACAGTCTCTGCCTTCAAGGAACTTACAATCTAATGGAGGAGACATGATATACTAAGCAAGCTATATATAGGATAAATTAGAAATAATTAACAGAGAAAAGGTGCTAGAGTTAAGAGGGGATAGCAAAGGCTTCCTGAAAAAAGATGGGATTTTAGCTGGGACATATTTTTCTACCTGTTTCAGCACTAAAAGGCTCCACTTGAAAGAACTTGAAAGAAACAGTACATTATATTAGATCTTTGTGAAGTCATATCCATTCTTTGTGACCCATTTGGAGTTTTCTTAGCAAAGATATTGAAATGGTTTGCCATTTCCTTCTCCAGTTCATTTTACAAATAGGAACTGAGGCAAATAGGGTTAAAGGACTTGCCCAGGATCACCCAAGTGATCCTGGATCACTGGATTTGAACTCAGAAGATGAGTCTTCCTGATTGCAAGCTCAGTGCTCTATCCACTGTGCCATCTAGCTGCCCCCTTGTTTGTAACAGGGGAATTATCAGTGAATTCGACAGGTTTTTAAAGGATTGGATAGGCCTGAGAATGTTTGTAGGAAGTAGAAAAGGCACCAGTATATAGGAAAAAGATTTACACTTAGAAGGGATGATTGTGGGTTGATTCTGCAGGACAAGATCAAGGATGCATGTAGAAGAATAATAGCCAATGTTATCCCTTAATATTATTTCATTTGATCCTCACAACAACCCTATGAGATAGGTGCTACAATTATCCCCATTTTACAGATGAAGAAAGTGAGTTTGAGAGGAATTAAGTGACTTATCCAGGGCTACAGAGATTGTAAGTGTTTGAGACAGGATTTGAACTGGGTTTTCCTTACTTCAAGTCTAACACTTCATCGATTGTGCCACCTAGATGCCAAGAATGCTTAGCCTTGGAGAAGAGATGGGTCACATTTTCATAAGAGACTGGAGTAAAAAAAGCAGAGAATGATGAATAATTTCAAGAGCTTTTCAGATGTAGGGTAGGGGAGAAGAAGGAGCTGGTGATAAATGGGCTCATATTCACAGTGAAGTATGAAATGAGGAGTGGAGACATAGTAGGCTGACAGATCCTACGGAAGACTTGAAGAGAGGAAAAATTAGGTTTGAAATGGCTGCTATGTGAAGTAGAATTGGAACTCAATTAGGAAAAAGGATTACCTTGAGGCAGTGAGGCACAGTTGAGATTAATGTCCTGCTAGGCTGCACTCCTCTGAGCTTTACTCGTCTTCACATCTCAGAAGTACACTCACCTCCTAGGGCTCCTCTGAGAATGTCCTTTTAATAAGGGCACCCAGACCAGTCATCTCTTTCTTTCCCACTAAGCTGCATTCTTCTGTATTTCTCAATCATGTCCTCATATTAGATATGGTTTTTTTTTTCTCCTCCAATTCCCCCACTTCTTTTCAGCTTCCTTTTATGTCATCTTTCCCATTAGACTGTGAACACCTAGAGGGGAGGGCCTGCCATTATTTTTACTTGCATTTGTATTCCCACCACTTATCACACTGCCTGATACATAATAAAGACTTAATAAAGTAAATGTTTGTTAATTGATTTATATTAGATAACAAATTTGCTGTGGACCAAGGTTTTCACGGTTTTCTCCAGCTGTGTTCAGTACTATATGAATAACCCAAGGTTGGAATTTGACAAGGTAAAAAGGCCAAAGAGAAAATAGAAATAGTGAGAATAGTGAGAATTAGAAAATAGTGCAGTGATGAAGGGCTTAACTTATAAGGTGAAGGGATTAATTTATAATGGTGAAGATCTGAAAGGGAGAAAAGTAAAATCAGAGTAGGGGTGGTGGCCTGAAAACACTTAGGTGTAAAGGAACTGGAGGTCATTGTGAGGATGAATAAGTTTAAGAGGAATGAAGCACGTCTGATGATACTGTTATGAGGCCCAATAAGACTGTTAATAAAATATTAAAATCTTCTCAAGTTGAACTCATTTTTATCTACAAATGATTGCTTTTGTTCATACTTCACAAGCCTAAAATGTGAAATTTTTAAAAGGAGAGACATCTCAGAAAGTTCAAATGATAGCCGAAAGAAACTCAAAGTGAGGGTTTTCATTTGCTTAATTATACTTTTCCTAATGAAAAAGAATTAATCTATATACTACATGAAATAAAAATCATCTGTGAAAACAAATGGACTTTTTCAAGGTTTCAGGCCCAGAAGAAACAATCTTGTTCAATATTCAGGCCTTTTCCTATCATTTGCATGATCCATGACCATTTCTGACAGTAGCAAAGGGTCAGGATGATTTTCTGTTCCCAGTGATATGACTTAGTTTAGGGATCTGGAGGAGCTTATAACCCAGTATATAAGGTCTTATTCACTCTGGAGAAAGTTCTCCTAAAGCACTCCTTGGGAATTCAGCTACCACCTCGCAATACATCTATTTGGCATCTAACACAACCTGGAAAGGAATCTGCTCCTTTGTAAAACTGAATTGGCTAAAATTCCAGTGAGATATGATCAAGGTTGATTAAAAGAAAGGATGAAAGGCCTTCAGTGAAGTGGTTGAAAAGACACAGTAAGAGCTTTATATGCATTCTTCTGGATCCAGTCTGGTCTCCAGAATCTCATTCAGCCTCCGTAGCCCACCCAAACCATATTCCTTCATTTCAATTTTTCAATTTGAGCAAAAGACAAACTCTGGATAACTATAACCTTCTATAATTAATTAGGACTGGAGTGGCAATCTGGAAGAAAGGTACAAGCAAATGAGGAGACCCTGAGTTAGAGTGGAAGGAATGCTACACCTGGTCTCAGAGCACCTGAATTCAAATCCCAGCTCTGACCCCTTTCTACCTGCATAATCTTTGGCAAGTCATTTAACATCAGAGGTCCATTTCCTTACATTTAAAATGAGGGGGTTTAATTGGGCAAACTTCTGTTTTATTTTTAATTTATGGAATAAAACAAGCATTTCAGTAACATAATATAATAAAAACATAACATGATAAAATAAACTTTAAGATGCCTTCTGTCTCTGATCTTAGGACATCCAATAGAGGTAGCTACACAGTGTGGTATATCAAATGCTGAACTCAGAATTAGGAAGAACTAAGTCCAAATCTAGCCTCAGACACTTACTACCTGCAGGACATGAGTCAAGTCATTAACCTTTGTCTACCTCAGTTTCGTCATTGTAAAGTGGAATAATATTAGCACTAATTTGCCAGGGTTGTTGTGAGGACCGAACCAGATAATATTTGTAAAGCACTTTGCCAACCTTTAAACATCGATAGCTATTATTATTATCCACCAGATGGTAGAAAGTATGACTATCAAGTCCTCATACAAATTCTTCATTTTCTTTTATGTTTAACAGGTTTCATTTAAAATTTAAATTAAAGTCTTGTTCTTATCTTGAAGATGTTCCAAATATAATATCTCAAAAAACTGAAGGAATGAATGAAACCACATTCAATGTACTAGAAGCTGGAGATATAAATGCAAAAGTGAAGACATTCTGTGCCCTAGAGAAGCTTACATTCTAATAGTTGTTACCAGGGGAGGGTATTTTTTTTTCTTTTCCTTTCTTTCCTTTCTTTTTTTTTCTTTCTCTTTTTATTCTTTTCTTTTTTTTTTGAATGGGAATGTCACAAGGATAATAAATGGTACCAAAGGGCAATTGATTATCCTACCCTTTCCAGCAGTAACATTACTATAGTGTTGATTTGATTATTGTTCCCTGAGCAAGAAGTAGAAAGTTGGGAAGTAGGATAATAGAAGGGGCTACCCACAAGGTATCAGGGCAGCCAAAAGTCTGGGGTGGATAATGTCTTTTGCCTTTCATTGTGTCGCCAGCACTTAGCAAAGTCCCTGGCACTTAGTATGTGCTTAATAAATACTTACTAACTCACTGGTCTGATGCCAGTTAAATAAAATGGATTAGGTGAGTACTCATTCAACCATTCAGAACTCAACCACAAATCCAAGTTCCAAAATTGAATGGATTAACCACTCAAGGTACAGCGATTGCCTAATGCCTTCCTACCCTCCAGTAATTTATATTGGTTATCTTTCACCATAACAATGTATTTTACAGAAGCCAAAGCAATTTTGAAATTGTTTTTAAAGAATGAAATTTTAGATAAAATTGAGCCATGGTTGTTTCTCAACTCTAAATTTGCAACTCTCCTGGAACCTAGTACAAGGCAATTCACAAAGTAGGAATTTAATACTATTTTTGGAATTGGATTGGAAAAAACTCAGAATGCTTATCCACTGGGAAAAGCATGAGTTGTGCAATGCTAGCTCTCAGAAGAAGAAAAAAGGTGAATTTTTTTGGTTTGCTTTCATAATGTGTTCAGTTTAGAAATCGAAGATCCCATCCTTCAGTTACCTCTCAATTTTTCTGCTGTGTTATCACAAACTGGGCTAATTATAAGACAATCTTTTCTTCTTCCAGATCATCCTCCATACCTACATGTTTAATCTCCCCTCCACTATTATTCCAACCCACTCCAACAAGCATTTATTAAACACAGGTACTGTAGCAGCTGCCCAAGGAAATGAACACAAAATGAAAAATAGTCCCTGCCCTCAGGAAAATAGCATTCTAATGAAAGAATACAATTTATGGACAGCTATTTATTTCTATGATTATTGGGGAGGGAGAGAGTAGTAACAATTTGAGGGGATTAAGAAAGGCCTTTTATGGAATACAGCACAGGACCTAAATAAAAAGAAGTTAGGATACTAAAAAGCAGAAAGGCACAGGGATTGCATTCTGCCTGTGTCTTAGGAGACAAATTTTTCACTGACCAAAATAAGGTGGGTTTTGGTTTGGTTTGGTTTTTACTGTGAGATATGCATAATAAAGCCAAGAATACCACAGAGATGGGTAGAAGCAATGGTCTTAGCTTATCTTTCCACCTCAACCCCTAACCTGGCTCTATTCATGCTAAGCTAAAGGGCATGTTGGAATGTCTAACTCTGAGTGAGATAGTTATCTGGAGTGGAGGACACATCTTTACCCATACATGGGATCAAAAAGGAAAAGAAAAAACAACACTTAGTTTGGGGAAAATCTACTTGACATTTTTATAGCATGGTGGCTTTAATTAAAGAATTGTCAACCCGCCCTTACAAGGTAGGCTTCAAGAACTCAAGTCTAGTAATTAAAATCTCAATGTCCAGCAGAAACTACTGTGCCCAGAAGCCACTGTGAGATCAGCAGAACAGTGCCTGATTAAAACAGCATGCTCAGCAGTCACCAGGAGACCAGAGAGGACCAGTAGAGCAAGGTGTCCAGGAGAAATATCACACTTAGCACATGCAATGAAAACAATGTGATTACACCACCAGAAGTCAATAAGGCTTGTAGACATTAGAGCTATGAGTTGCCTTTCTGCATATGTGTCTTGGCTACATATATTCCTTACGTGTGTCGAGTCCGTATGTGGTCTCTATGGACCACTCCCCTTTCTGGTGCATATAGTAGAGAGATTGTGTCACATATCTATGAGAGAATGTTCTGTTGTGACTTTTCTTATTATTTCATTAAATGCCTCTGATTTGATATAATTATGTCCTCTGACAAGGGAAAAAATATACATTGGTGGGGGCTTGTAAGCTACAATTTTATTGTTCTTGTTATTTTTGTTTTTGTTTTTTGTTTTTTGCTTTTTTGCTTTTTTTTTTTTTTTTTTGGTGAGGCAATCAGGGTTAAGTGACTTGCCCAGGGTCACACAGCTAGTAAGTGTCAAGAGTCTGAGGCTGGATTTGAACTCATATTTTTGTTTTAAAGACTGGGTTTTGCTGTCTTGCCCAGGCCAGAAATACAAAGACTAGTTACAGACCTATTCCCACTGTGATTGTCATGGGAGCTTTGACCTGCCCTCTGTTCTGCTTTACTCTTCCTTTGGCAACCTACTGGTCCCTCACTGCCAAGGACTGACAATATTAATGTTGAACTTAGTACAAATACATAGCCAGAATAGTTTACGGCAGCTCAGAACTCCTGAACTCCAAAGATCCCTAGATGATGGGATTATAGGCATGGCTTTGAATGGATGAAGATCTATAGAATACCTTGAAACTGAGGCAGCTATTCTGAATGTCTCATCTGTGAGAAAGGGGTTTTGAAGTTGCTACATATGCAAAGGCATTGACATGAAAACAGTGCCAAGTTTAGGTAACAGCATGTAGGGTAGCTTGGCTAGAATAAAGAATGTAGAATATAGGATTGATTTAAAATAATCCTGGAAATACAGGCCTGAACCAGGCTGTGAATAAACCTCCAGCTGTGAGCTTGACAGAAGTATTTCCCACACTCATCACATTTTTAGGGTTTCTTTTCCCAAAGCATTTTTCCTAGAACTCCAATTAAAAGCATTTTCCATCCTCATCACATTTTTACAGAATGGACTTTGATTAGCAAAAAGATCAAGACTTTGATTGAAGCATTTTCTGCCCTTCTTACCTTTATAGGTTGATCTGTGCCTAACCACATCCTTATCTAATTTCATTATACTACCCAACTTTGTCCCTATGTTGAATCTTATATCTGATTTCAATCTCTTCTTTTTTCCCAATCTTCCCCCTCAATCATATACCTGATCTCAGCCTGGACTTTCTAATCTCATTCTAGACCTCACCTTCAACATTTCTCTTAATTTTGCCTTTTGTTCTTAAATGATAATTTCTCTCCCAGTTGATCCATATAAACCATCTGTACTAACTTCATCTAATCTCTCTTCTTGGCTGCCATTCCTAAAATAGTATAATGACACTGATTCTGTCTCAACAGCCCCATTCATCTCTACTTCCACCATTCAACTGTATTCATTACCCACTTATTTTCACCTTTACCCACAGCTATAATGCCCTATTTCTCAGACCTACTGGACCCTCAAAACCCTACTCTGATGCTTCATCAGGACATAAAGGTGACCATTGGTTCTCAAAAGCAATGCCCAGGGTAAAAAAGTTCTGGCAAGTCCTACTAAATTGGAAAGGCTTATGTTACTGGACCATTGACAATGTGTGTGTGTCATACATAGATCAGGCTAGCAAAATGGAGAGAGGCTCATATCAGAGTTGACTTCAGGGTTATGAATTTTTCAGCTACAACTACTATAGAACACCATTACTAGGACATAGAATTGTTATGATCTGTGTTTGTCTTCCCAACAAATGTTCTTTCTTTATATACTTATCCATGATTGATTTGTTTTTCCATATCTTATTGATAAACTGGGTTCATGACAGCTCCTTCAGGCTAGCCTTTAAAAAAAAAAAGCACAAAAGGTTCTAGCATCCAGAATGTTTTTGAAACTTAAATTCTTAACAATTACCTCTGGCTCTATATCCTCAGTTTATCTTAATAATACCCTACATCTGCCTAATCAGTTACTGATAATCAAACACAATATTCCAAAATTCAGCTCAACTTGTAATTTAAAAGTACTAAATATTATTTGCTTATTTGTTTTATTTGTAAGCTTATGTTATTCCTAATTAAATTTGAAATTTCCATGTATCAAGACTGCTTAATTTAATTCAATATTTACAAAACACCTATTATGTTCCAGCCACTGTGTTGGGCACTGGAGATACAAAGACAAAAATTACACAATTTAAGAGTTGGAAGTTTACCCCAGAGGCCATCTAGTCTGACCTCAAAGAAAGATCTACTATAACATGCTGAAAAGCCTTTCTCTCAATGTAGCCCATTTTACTTTTGAACATTTCTAATTTTTAGAAAAGTTTTCCTGACATGTGCATAAACTTGTATCTTTGCATCTTTGCAATTTCCAGGCACTGTTCTTGGTTCTGCCTTTTGGGGACAAGTAGCAAGACTAATCCCTCCTCCATATGTTAGCCTTCCAAATGTTTGAAGGCAGTTCTCATGTCCTTTCTCTCACTCCCATCCCAGGACAAATATGCCCAGTTCTTTCAGTCAGCCCTCATAGCTGACCTTCATGATTGCCCTTCTCTAGATACTCCAGCTTATCCATGGCCTTCTTAACTGATCTGATAAGAGCGTAATACAAGGATCCTATCACCTCACTATTCTTGGAAGCTATGTACCTATTCAAGCAGGCCAAGATTGCATCTTTAAAAAATTTTGGCTGCCACACCACACTATTGACTCACCAAGAAACTTTTAGATCCTGACAAACATAAGTAAAGGCGAAGCATATTGAAAATAAATGACAAGTGGTATGGCACAGTGGATAGACCAGGTTCTTTCCTAACTAGGAAAGCTTGGTTCAAGTTCTGATTTTAACACATATCCACTGCATTACCTAGCTCTAGGCAACACTCTAAGAGTATAAGCTGAAGAAGTACAGACCTACATTTTTAGGGGGCGTTTCCTCATCCAGGAGTTCATTATGCTAATGAAATCACAAGGACAGTCTTCCTTAGTCAAAGGAGTAACAAGAGGAAAATAACACCAAAAAACTGGAGGGATCAGGAAAAGGTCAGTTCTTTTATCCAAAACTCTCTCATCTAGAGACTCAAAGTCACTTACTAGTTCTTGTGACCTCTAATAACAATAGAGAAATATTTGAAATTTGCATATTTCATAGAAATGACAATTAAAGTGATTTTGTTGGAAGTTATTTCCCCCCCTCCAAAAAAAGAGTAGAAATATCTGTATGATTAGTGTTCATTAAATAAGAGATAACCTGGAAAACCCACCAACTTACAGCTGACGGAAATATAGGTACGTTCATTCAAACATATAAATAAAGAGATTTTATATTTACATAGATATTGTTATCAGCTAGAAACAGTACTTCAGATACAACAGAAGGAACTGTTTTGTTTTGTTTTTTTCCCCCTCAAAGTGTGCCTGATACCCAGGCATTTTATCTGTTCACCAAACTAGAATAAAAAACAACACGACCTACAGGGTCTATGGGGAAGGAAAATTCACATAAAAGAGAAATGCAAAGGCTAGAGAACAAAACAAGCAGGCAAGCATCCTAGCAAGCTTTCCACTTCCATGCAGATACACAGGGAAAAGGTGTTTATGCAAATGGTACCAAGTTAACATCCCCATACACTGAGCAAAGGAAAATATCCAACACTGTGTGTAATGCTTCAGAATCTCCGGGTTTGGCAGAAGAATGTCAGAAATGAAAAAAGAATTGACAATCTTGTCTCTTCAGCTCAGTGATTCATGTGTGTGTACAGTGGAGATATAGTTTATTTTCCTGTAGCCTCAACTTTCTGTTGCCCTGAAAGTGGTTACTGAGGCTTTCTCAAATAAACAAACAGTAGGAAGTTCAAGTAAATTCTGTTTTGTTTTTGTTTTATTTTCTTTTTGTGTTTTTTTTTTCCCTTTCAGAGCTTCTAGAAACATATTAAAAGTCAGATGAAATTAAAAGTAAATGACTTCTTTAAACTGATAGTGAGAAAGGTTCCAAGTCTTCGGTTCAGAACACTTGATTCATCAGAGGAAATTAGTTAATGTTTCTAATATGTTTAACTTAAAACAAGCTACAAGAGAGACCATCATGAGGAGAGGATACAAATCTTCAGTTAGAATAATTACAGCTTAATTGTGGTCTAATTACAGAATAGATTAAGTTTTTGTCCCAATTTGAAAGGTTTTCCCATTGGATGATAATACCATATCAACAAGCTTTCTACTTTTAAAAGCCTGGACCACGGAACCTGGAACTCAATAATGACTTTTAATTCCTTTTTTCCAACATGCCTTAAGGATTTCAAAACAGTTTCCTGGTCTTTCTACCCACTTATTTCCATTTTGAATATGATAGAATTATTAACTAATTCTTGTCAAGGCAATATAAATCCTAATCACCTACAAAGTTTTGATTTTTCTCAGGGGAAAATAGAATGCTTCAGGGAGAGACCAGAATACCAAAGATTAAGCAGCATTCAGGGTTTCAAGTAGAGTAAAGTAGAGTGCCTGTAGTGGTTGGTAATAGTTTTGAGGAAAGGGACTCAGTATTACCTAAGAAGTTGAAAATGCTTACAATTCTCCAGACTATTGTAAGTAAGCATGGCATGCTAGGCATAAACCCCGAGGCAAGGGACAAGAGGTGCTAGAGAAGCTATTCATACTCTTGTCAGAGGCATCTCAGAAGGAGAAAGTGCAAACTCTTGCTACAAAGAAGAAAAGCTCTTTGATTAAATGTGCAGAAGGCAGGAGGTCTCTAGAGCTGGAAAATGCTCTTCTGCAATTATGTCCCTATTGAGATTTAATTGTCCCATTAGATGCTTATTTATTTACTGCCATATATTAAGTTACTGTATACCACTAGAGGCACCAAGCTGTAGAACCACTTCCTCCTGCTAGATACAAACACCTTTGACAATTAATCTTTTCTGAAAGAGACAATTGGTAGGTGTTCTTATTTGCATTTTATTTGGTAACTGATGTTTGCCCTCTTAAACAGTCACCTCTACAGTGGATCTCTTCTCCAGTGTGTGTGTGTATGTGTGTGTGTGTGTGTGTGTGTGTGTGTGTCACAGACAGACAGACAGAAACAGACTCTCACTTTCTCAAGTGAGACAAAAGGGAAAGTGAACAAGGGCTGGGGGCAGAGAAGGACTACCTTTTTACAAATTGGCTTTTTACAGATTCTGTTACTCCTTCTTTGAACACTGATGTGGGAAAAATGCTTATCTAGACCTACCTCATCTCTATGAGGACTTTCTTAGAGGTAGCCAGAGGCACAGGTGGCAGGGTATAGACCTCTGTTCTTGGAGTCATGAAGAGTTCAAATCCAGTCTCAGATAACTCACTGGTTGTGTGACCCTGGGAAAGTCAACCTCTGTGTCCCTCACCTATAAAATGGGGGTAATAATAACACCAATGTTGTAGGGTTGTTTTCAAGATGAAACGTGATGAGATATTTGTAAAAAGTGTTTAGCACAGTGCGTGGAAGCAATAAATGTGAGCTCAGACAAGACTTCAGGAGACAGTGGAGGAAAGAAGGGCCTGCTGTGCTATGGTCCATAGGGTCACAATAAGTCGGTCAGGGCTGAACAACAACAACAGTACTTGTCATATAATAGGCTCTATATAAATGCTTATTCCTTTCTCCTTAGCTTGGGGAAGAAAGAAAAGAAGAGGGGGTGTGTAGGGGGTGTATTTAATTATGATAGAAAATTTTATTGCTTCAAAAGAAGGAAATTAATTGACCTACCTGTGCACGGGTAATTTTGTATTTGGATTACATTTAAACTCAGAGTTTAAAGTGACTTAGCTCTTATTCAATTTTATTAGTATAAGCTTCATGATGACAATGGAGCAGGGCATTCCAAAAATAAAAAAAAGGATGGGATTGTTGTTGTTGTTCAGTCATTTCAGTCATGTGCAACTCTTTATGACCCCATTTTGGTTTTTCTTGGCAAAGATATTGGAATGATTTGCTATTTCTTTGTGCAGCTCATTTAACAAATTAGGAAACTGAGGCAAACAGGGTTAAATGACTTGCCCAGGGTCACATAGCTAGTAAATGTCTAAGGCCATATTTGAATTCAGGTCTTCTTGACTCCAGGCCCAGCATTCTATCCACTCTACCATCTAGCTGGGCTCAGGATAGTATAGTAGAAATAAAAACAATAAAAATAATTCACATAAAATGAATTACTGTAGTCAAAGGGGTAGGGGAGAGGGCTCTCCAAATATAGTGTCTTAGGTCTACAATCTCTGAAATACTTGTTGCAATTGTCCATCATGACTACATCTTTGCCAACATAAGGATGCAGAAAATTGTACCTTTGCTATCATTAGACATATTGTTCAAAGAATATCTCTTAAAATAAAACATAAAAGAAGGCATTTTAGAAGACAAAACCATGCAAAAGAACAAAACCAAAATAAGTAAGGTTATAGCTCCATAATTTAGAGTAGATGATTGAGATCTCATTTCTTTTCAAATAACTTATGTTTCTATAGTACTTTAACGTTTTAAAAATATTTTGGATGCATCTCATTTGAGCCTCACAATAACTCTGTGATGTAGATACTCCCAGTATTAATATCCCAATTTTACAAATAAAGAAAGTAAGATTTAGAGGAGTTCAGGGATTATTTCAGCTCTGAAGTGCCCAAGGCACGTCTTTCTGATTAGAGCTTCATATCATGCTGCACAATGATAGTAAAGCTTGATTTTAAGTTTAAAATACTATCCATGGAACAAATTCATTTTTGATCCCTGGATTTACATATTTTCAGGGTGCCCCCAACTTCCTGATAGTAGTAGACAAGATTTAGGATTGGAGGAACAAAATGTATTTACTTTAAAAGCAAGATATTTGGAAATCTAAGTTTATCTTGACTCATTGGGGAGAGAATAATCATTTTTTTTTTATTTGCTAAGTCTAGGTTTTACAAATGTGAAAGAGTAGAAAGATTTACTGGGCTTGCAGTTGAACCTTGAACTGAAGCTTTGATCTACAGTCTGGGGTTTTTGCTGCTCCAGTCAGTGTACCTGACTTAAATCCTTGAATATAGAATTTCAAAGGACAATCTCAGGTAGCATTTAGCATGAATTCTTTTTCTGAACCTGCTGTTTCCACAGGAGTTTCCTCTCAAAAATTGCAATTATTACAGAAATAGTTGCAAGATATTTACCAAAATGTGAACACCCAAACACCTAAAATCTGCCCTCTCTTTCTTAATTTATTTAGATATTGTCAATTCCCATCCTTTTGTTTTCACGGCTAAATTATGAACCAAGGTAACTGAGATAGATAGAAAGCTAGAGTAAAAAATAGCTTCTAATATATAAATATTATACTTTTCACCTATGTTTTAGTGGTCAAGTATTCTGTGTAAATAAGGAGAATTAATGCCTAATGACAAAATTGTCATCTGTAACAGAGTTTTTCAGCTTTCACCATTGTGGAGTACTTTAGGCCCTGGTTAGATGATATGAAAACTAATTGAATTTGATGAGAAAAATCTTGTTTAGAAGAAGCCTTGTTGCTTAATGGTCTCTACCAATCATCCTCTGTCTATTGCCAAGAATAGACAGAAAGAAGATAAATGAAAAGTTGTGCCAGATAGCTAGGCATAATTGGGGGAGTGGGCTTCCAGAAATATTAGTGGAGATCAGTGTGGATTAGGGATGAGTAACTAAAAATTCTAGATTTGGACTTTCAGCCTCAACTAATCTTTGCAGAAGAAAAAACAAAAACAAAAACAAACAAACAATAAAAAAAAAAACCTCTGCTTTCAGTGAGTCCTCTATCTTACTACCTCTCTGCAGCTTCTTTTCTTTTGATATTTCTCTAACAACATTTTTTTCTCCATATACTAAAATAAGGCTCAGTTTTTAAGCATTCCATAAGCATTAGTTAAACTTCTGCTATGTGTCAGGCACTGGGAATACAAAAATATAAAAATCCCTGTCCTCAAGAATATTACATTCTTTTAAAGAAGGCCATGTAAATAAAAGTACACAAAAATACGATCACCACCAATGACTGTTGATCAACTGCCACCACTTTAGGCAAACTTTCCTAAGTGAAGCAGCAAAGGACACTGGAAGAGGAATAGAGGCAGTGTATGCCAGGTGAAATAAACCACTGTAACTGCAGTCATCATAGACTGAAATAATTCTTGAGGAAGAAGGCCTTGCCATCTCTCCCTGCTCCAACACAAACCATCTACCAACTTTCAGATTAAGTTGAGTAAACCTATCAAGGCATGTCTCTTTTAAAGGTGCATTTACCCTTTTAGGCTTTAACAGAGCCTTTTTATAATTTACTTTTATCCGGGCAGCTAGGTGGCACAGTGGATAGAGCCCTGGCCCTAAAGTCAGGAGGACCTGAGTTCAAATCCGGCCTCAGACACATAAAACTTCCTAGCTGTGTGACTCTGGGCAAGTCACTTAACCCCAATTGCCTCACTAACAAAACAAAAAACAAAAAACAATTACTTCTATCAAACACTGTGTAATTATCTATGTGACTACAAGGGATCAATATATCTTTACAAGTGCTACTCTTACACAGGAAGTAGTTTAAAACTCCACATAGTAGACATATGCATATTATACTCCAAGGTTGACCTTACCTAGGGGCCAAGTGTGCAATGACCTAAACAGTATGATTTGAACAACTCTGAAGAATATGACACCACTTCTGACCATCACCCTTATCCTGTCATCCTTACCACTATCCAAAAATAACTCTCCCATAGCTGACTAAGAATTGACCACTTGAGATTCAAGCTTTGTTACTGAGTTCAATTTAATAAACATTTATTTCCCTAGTGCCTACTGTGTGTCAGGCACAGTGATAAGTACTGGGAATTCAAATGTGAACAAATGAGCTTATAATCACATTGGAGGATGTGTATATACAAATAAACCTGAGATAAAGTACAACATGACAAGCAAAAAGGTGAAGTCCTAGAATGGATGTTGTAAAAAAAAAAAAAATGAAGCAATAGAAAACACTTCCGGCTAGGAAAGATGAGTCTTCAAGAAGATAGTTCCTGAGCTGGGCATTGAAGAAAGATGGAATTCCAAGAGGTAGAATAGTGGAAGGAAGGAATTCCTTCCAGGCAAGGTCTATGTGAATAGGAGAATGCAGAACAAAATCATGAAACAAATAGTTGATAGTCTAGTTCAGAAGGGAAATAGGTCTAAATAAGGCTAGAAAGGTAGAAAAGGGTCAGAATATGAATCTTAAATGTTAGACTAAAGTGTGTATTTTAGCATTGAGTAACAGGGAAAATAAGAAAGTTTTTGAAGGTTTTTGATATGCTCATATCTGTTCATCACGAAGATTATTTTTGCAACTGTGTAAAAGATGGCTTGGAGAGAGAAGAAGCTGAAAACAGGAGACCAATTAGGAAGTTATTACAGTAGTTCAGGTGAAGTGATGAGGGCCAGAACTAATTTAAGTTCCTTGAGGAAAGAGAATGTTTCTTTTTTTGTCTTCATCTCCCCAGTGCCTAGAATATCACTTGCACAAAACAGGGATTTAAAATTATATTCAAATAAATGAATTGTTTTCACTGGAAAGAAGGGCATGGATACAAGAACTATCAGCAGTAGAATCAATAGAACTTCTTAGATTTGTGTGTGTGTATACACACAAGCATTCATACAGATATGTCCACATGAGTGTGAGTGTGTTGGTATTTTAGAAAGAAAAAGCCAAAGACGAATCTAAAATTTCTAGCCTCATTATTGAGGAAGAATGTAGTATCATCAACAAAAATAGGGAAGTTGGGAAAAATGACAAGATTTAGAAGGTAGGAATGATGACTTCAGTTTAGGATACACAGAGATAATGAGGTAGAGATATGCAGAAATCCTGTAGGAATACAGTACTAAACTCAAGGGAAAGATCGAAGTTGGATATCTAGATTTGTCAGTTATCTGCATCAAAGTGACAATGATACAAAGAAAAAAAAAAGAGGACTAAGGGAAGAATCTTGGAGAATATCTCCAAGATTTCAAGGGTGAGAAGAAAAAGATGAACCCCCAAAAAAGAGAACCAAGGAGAAACAGTCAGACTAATACGAAAACTAAGAGAAAATGATGTTATGGAAATCAAAGAGACATTAGTAAGAAGGAGGGGGTGGTCAAAAGTATTGCAAAAAGATCATGGAGGGAAAAAGACAGATTCCACCATTTTGGATTTTATAAATGTTTCCCACAGGTTGTGAGCATAGGGTATTCTATCTGGAAGTTGCACATTGAAAGGGAGATGAAATCTAAGTGGATAGCTTAAAGAGAGTGACAGGGATAGGGGAGATTTATGGAAAGGTTTGTTTTAGAATAGAGGAAACCTGAGATTGCAGAGGCTACATAATTTTTTACATACTCATGTACATTTTGTCTCCTCCAATAGAATGAAAGCTCCTTGAGGGTAGGGACTGTTTTATCTTTTGTCTTTGTATCTCTAGCACCTAATAAAGAACCTGATACATAGAAGAAGGTGCTTAATGAACACTGATTTTTAGGCTCAATATTCTGGATGTTGTTTATTTTTTTAATTTTTATTTTTGGAGGCAATTTGGGTTAAGTGACTTGCCCCAGAGTCACATAGCTAATAAGTGTCTGAGGTCAGTTTTTAACTTGGGTCCCGTTGACTCCAGGGCTGGTGCTATATCTACTGTACCGCCTAGCTGCCCCACATCCTATTTTTTCAACTCATCTTCTTGTGCAGCAAAGTAGACAGAGCACTAGATTTGGATTCAGAAAGGCCTGAGTCAGAATCCTACCCCCATATACTTAATTGTTCTGGGACCCTGGACAAGTTACTTAACCTCACTACCCTGTTCATTTTATAAAATGAGGGAGTTGGATTTGACTTCTATGGGCCCTTCCAACTCTAAATCAATAAGCATATCCTCCTTATAAGATGTTAGTTCAAATCTTTCATCATCCTAACTGCTCTCCTTCAGAGGTACACCAGCTTGTCAATGTCTTTTTCTAAAATGTAGGGCCCATAACTGGACACAATATAGCAGAATTATCATTGCCTTCGTAAGAAGCACTGAGCCCTATGTTTCTATTAATACAGTACTTAACGATCAGAGTTGTGATAGATTCAGTATAAGGAATGGAAAATATTCTTTGATATGGCCAACGTGTGGAAATTTGTTTTCCTTAACTATGCATATTTGCTATAAAGGTTTTATCTTTGTCCTCCCTCTGTGAGGAAGAGGTGGTGAGCAGAGAAAATAGATTTTTGTTAATTGAAAAATTACTTTTTTAATGATTACATTAACTTTAGGAGCTGCTGTGTTACCTGTTAATGTGCACTGAAGTTGTAGTCAACTAAATCCAGAAGTATTATTCACATAAGCTTGTTTATCCATACCTCTCTCACCTTGCACTTTTGAAAAAAAAATAATAAACCCAGTATGGGACTTTATAATTATCTCCTAAAATTATCATTTTATTCCTGCTCTTATGCCTTATCACATCATAAATGTAACCTTGGGTTCTCAAAGGCCTTGCCAGTTGAGCACAAACTTAGTAGGCCCTATCATGCTGAGAACACTTTACATATGGGCCAAGACATGAACAGTATGTATTTAATTTGAGCCTAGCTAAGTTCTGAGAGGTTCATCAGCAGAGGACTGGGCATCAGAAGAAGGCATTTTTTGCTACAGAAACTCACTACACTTCCTATTGAGGCATGGAGGAAAGACGATAATATAGTAGTAGAAGGATTATTTTCAATGATGAAATTACAGATCTTTGAAGCATGGAAGCAAATTACATTTTTTCACATTTGTTCCATCATAATCACTTGTCAAAATATTTTTGAATTTTGATTCTGTCATCCAACCTGTTAGCTTCATGTCTTCAGAAACTGTATTAAGCATATCATCTCTATTTTAAAATAATTGCTTACAAATGTTGACAAGAGCATATAAATGCACTTAATTTCAGTAAAGTAAGTGACAAGATCATACAATAATTGAGAAGTTGAGGACCTATGGGAAGAAGAGAATGCTTGGAAAAGTATGCAGGTGCCTTGGCTGCAAAACTGCTCAGAGTTCAATTTAGGATTTAGGTCTTGAGCCAAAGAAGAAACCCCATACTTGACACTTGTTGAATTAAGGCTGCTCATTAGGGAGAAATACTTAACATGAATGTGTATACGGAGGCAGCTAGGTGGCAGTGGATAGAGCACTGGCCCTGCAGTCAGGAGGACCCAAATTCAAATGTGATCTCAGAAGAGACACTTGACACTTACTAGCTGTGTGACCCTGGGCAGGTCACTTAACCCCATTGCCTAGCAAAAACATAAAAACAAACAAACATGAATGTGTGTACTTCTGCCTCTCAGCCATGTCTGGGCCATAATGATAGTCCTCTGAAAAAGTGCATCTGTGACCAGAAGTAGGTCAGGGTCTACAACAACCAAATAAATGGCAAAAAGGACCCTAAGGGAGATAAAAGACTAACATCTCCAGGGTATCAACAAACTACTTGTCAGGCATTAGCAGTAGCCTGTGGCAGGGCTTATGGGGTCCCACAATTCCAAAGGGAAATGGCACCAGGTGGTGCTGGAATGTGTAGAGATTCTTATGTAGTTTAGAGGAGTATATGTTAGCAAAAATCAATCTTTACTCAATTGGCCTTTTAGGATTACAGAATAATCCAATCATAGGCAAGCATTAAAAAGTCTTCCAATGTGGTACCTCAAATGACCCAAATTTCTTACAGTAATGTGAACCTTTCTAGGGTCCTGGGGGCTCACATATGACCTGAGTAGCCATGGGGCAGTCATGGAGTTATTAACAATAGTAACTCACATTCCCCTAGTTGCTCTAAGATTTGTAAAGCAATTTGCATACATTATTCTCATTTGAGTCTCCCAACAATCCTGTGATTTAAGTACTATTTGTTGTTATTCCTACTTAATAGATAAGGAAACTGAGGATGTGAGTTTAAGTAGATTTCTCATTCATATCTCTATTAAGGTGGTGCAGTAGATAGAGCACCAGGCCTAGAGTCAGGAAGATCTGAGTTCAAATTTGACCTCAGATACTTACCAGCTGTGTGACCCTGGACAAGTCACTTGACCCTTTTACCTCATTTACCTCAATTCCTCATCTGTAAAACAGGCCCACCAGGGAGAAGGAAATGACACACCACTCCAGTATCTTTGCTAGGTGGCACAATGGATAGAGTGCCATGGCCAGAATCAGAAAGACTTTTCTTTCAGATTTCAAATCTGGCCTCAGACACTTATTAGCTGTGTGACCTTGAAATGACTGAACAACAACAAAGTCCTGATTACATTTATCAGCCTATAAAATACATTTTTGGGAAAAGGGGAAAATACATTTGTTTCTCCCATTTTATATTTATTGTCATATCTATACATGGGCATCAAATTAACAAACTATTTCATTTCTTTTTTGCTATGATTATTATTTTTACAGTTTTCATTAAGAGATATTTACTGGGAAAATATAGAAAGAACACAAGTTACAAACATTTCTCTCCAATATCTGGAGCACACTCTCCCTTATAGCACCTCAATACCTATGGAGAGATGGCTTAGACTTAAAGGAATTTCTACATAGCCTTCTCGCCACCAAGTTTACTTGCAAATTCAGTACAGTAAGCCTTGTTCAGTTGTTTTCAGTCGTGTCCAGTTCTTCATGACCCCATTTGGAGTTTTCTTGGCAAAGATACTGGAGTGTTTTGCCATTTCCTTTTCCAGCTCATTTTACAGATAAGGAAACTGAGGCAAACAGGGTTAAGTGTCTTGACCAGGGTCACCCAGACACTAAGTGTCCGAGGTCACATTTGAATTCAGGTCTTCCTGATTCTAGGGCTGGCACTCTATCCATTGCACCACACGGATGTCCTATAGTAAGTCTACAACTCCACCATTACTGGCCTGCTTCCCTCAGGGCTTTGATGCTGCAACAGAGAGCTGGCTGTAAACCCAGAATGAACTCTGACTTTGGGAGAAATGGTGGTCCACTTTCCTGATCTTTTGAAATTCAAAAAGTTATAGCCATCCGCAATCACATTCACCTAAAACATCTCAACTGAACAACAGGTGGGAAGGGGGGAAAATAGAGCTAAACAAGCTTTAGGGAGTAATTTTGAAAATGTACTTTACTCACCATCAATTTACACCCTTACCATATTACTCAAAAGTAAAGACCATGGCTCTTTACCAAATTCCTACTTTCACAGAGACAGTTTCAAAGTGTGCCTTTTCTGTTCCTTTACTCGAGTGTCATTTCAGTAGATTTTTCTCTATAAAATGCCAAATTATCCCTGTAAAGCCCTTCAAAATTGTTAAAAGCAGCAACATTATAAACACACTAGCTGAGAGTCAAGAAAGCTTCTGGAATCATTTTGGTTAGTGTTCATTTTTTATGGGGGAAGGAGTTCAAAATGAAGATAAGTATAGCTTCCCTTTAAAATGCCACAACAATTGGAGTCCTACCCACAAAATGGTTGCAATCCAAGTGCTAACAAAAGTGCACATAGCTAAGTCCTGTTCTAATTGCCTTGATTAATTTTGAATCATGTAGTTAAGTGGAGAGCTAGCTGTCTGAGTGAAATGCAGACAAGATTTACATTCTTAATTAAGTAAACAAAGTTACATCTTATTGAATGTGGGGCTGAATGCTGTGCGCAGAACTCCACTAGTACTAGTTCCTTGTTTCTCAAGAAACAATCGAACAAAAAGGGTAGAAGACATGTGGTTCTACCCCCACAGTGTCTGGCACTTAGTAAGCACTTTCTAAATACTTGTGGACTTCACCTCTATCTTTGGGTCCCAGGCCTGAAATCACTTTGGGATACAAAATTGCACATATAACTACAATCCAGGTAATTGACCTTAAGTTGATTATAAACAATTCAGAGCATCCAGGTCATGGGCAAAGGGGGGTTTGGGAAGTTTTATATCATGGTAAACCAAAGGAGGGAAGCTAGGTAACACCATAGTGCATACAGCACTGGGCCTAAAGTCAGGAAAACTTATCTTCCTCAGTTCAAATCTGTCCTCAGACATTTACCAACTGTGTGACCTTGGGCAAGGCACCTAACCCTGTTTGACTCAGTTTCCTCATCTGTAAAATGAGCTGGAAAAGGAAATGGCAAACCACTCCAGTATCTTTGCCAGGAGCAACCTAAATGGGGTCATGAAGAGTCAGACATGACTAAAACACACCTGAACAACAACAAAAGTTAAGGAGCTAGAGCCTTTACAAAACTACACCAGTGTAAGGGAAGGCCACTCCAGGCATCTATGAATCTACCAATCATAAGTAGGGTAGATAAGGATAAACACAGAGATTGGTAGAATTCCTTTGGTATCACATGCAATTAATCAACCAACAAACATTTATTAAGCATCTACTGTACTACAGGCTGGGGACAAAAGTGGAACTTTTCCTGTCCTCAAGAAGCTTACATCCTGCTGGATATAGAAATAATGATTCATCAGTCACTGCAGCTACGTCTCTCCTCTTCCCTCTGAGGAGAGGTGCCCAGTTTAAGTGAACTGTATTAGAAGACTTTTTGAATCACTACTGGGAACTGAATTTGAGACCCAAACAACCAGACACCTTTGAAGACTGTCTGTAGGAATGCTATGAATTAAAGCGCCCATAAACATCACGTGGCCAAGGTTTGCTGCTGAAATCATAGAAGCCTGCTGCCGTTATTACCCTGAACTGTGAAAAAGCCTGAACAGACACAAACCATTTGCAGACAATTGTGTTGACATCCCTACTTCATTACTTTTAATAGAATTGAATTTGTGGTGTTTATGCTGGAGACAAAGAGCAGTATCTCTACAAAGAAGAAATGTCCATTTTCCCTATAACAGAGTACTTGTGTCCTGATGTCCCTTTTGTGTGGAGGGTTTGCTTATTCATTCAACTACCCAAGGAACTTTTGACCAATTGTTAATCAAGATAAACTTGTTCAATTTAATAAATATAGTCCTATACATCTATTTTAATTCATGCTGAAAGAGATCGAAAGGAGTCAAGGGATTACATTTAATAGATCCGTATTCTCTAACCTTTATTCAGCAAAAAAAAAAAAATTTATCATGTGCCCATCCATTACAGGGAAAACAATGTGCTTGGTGCTGTGGGGGAGTAGTATGTTGAGCAAAATAGATTACAGAGGTGTCTTCATATTAACAGAGTCGTTGGTTATTGGCTAACAAGAATAATAAAGATTGTAAATGAAGTGGAAGATTTCTGTCAACTGGGTCCCTCTTTTGCACAAACTTCACATCCTTATGCCCTCTAAGTTGGTCCTTTCATTCAATTCTATTACTAATAATGAAAACAATAATTATAACTATAACTAGTATTTAAAGAAAACTTTTAGGTTTGCAAAGCACTTTACAAATATCTCATTTTATACTTACAACTGTGGGAAATTGATCCTATTTTTATCATCCTTATTTTACCAATAAGGAAACTGAGGCTAAGGGACTTTAACATGGTCCTACAGCTAGTAAATGTCTGAGGCTGCATTTGTACTCAGGTTCTTTTGAGTTCAAGTCTTATACTCAATCCAGTGCACAATCCAAGTGTCTTCAGTGTAACCTCATTGACTTTCCTATCTTAAACTTCTTCCCAATCTGTTAACCACGAAAAGTAATTTTTTTTAACAAATATTCATGAAGCCTTCAGCAGTTCTTACTTTATTATTCCCTACTAATTTATCTTCCTCCTAGCTGAGGAGGAACCTTCCCTAGCACTGCCCAGTTAATTTTTCTTTTATTTGCATTTCCTCAGAATTTAAGAATACAGTTTGTAGTATTTTATCATTCGTTTCAAGTTGCCTCCCAGGTTCTATTATTTCTATCATTTTTTCCCCCTAGGGGCAAAATAATGGCCTTCATGTCCCGAGGTTCCTTTATCTGTTATTTATGTCCGATGAAACAATCACAATAGTTCAGTGTCCCAGTAGGGGAAAATCCCAAAGATTCCTAATTTAATCAATTAAATCAATAAACATTTATTAAGTGCAGCCCTATTATATGTCAGGCACTGTGTTAAGTGCTGGGGATACAAAAGAGACAAAAAGATAGTTTCTGCCCTCAAGGAGCTTACAATCTATACTGTGTGTATTTCCAACTAACCCTCAGTTTCTTTATATTTGAGGCAAAATCAGGATACAGGAAATGCTTAGGTAGAATAATTAAGCAGAGTATAATAGAGTTTCTATAGACAGGCATGGGGAAAGGAAACTGAGTAAAAGTAGATCTGGAATTTCCCAAAGTTCTTCTAAGTCCTTAAGAAGCAATTACAACAGGCAGATTGAGGCTGAGGTCTCTTTTCCAGGAGATCTGCAGGGGTCCACCAGGTCCTCTCCTCTCCCATCTCTGCTGCTGCTCAGCTTTCCTTTCAACTTTTTCTTTTACTTCTTGTTCTCCCTATGCCTCTGATTCTTTACAAGTTGTCTTATTAAGGCCTGCTCAGGATTGGGGACAGCATATCCTCCACTGTTGTTTCTGCTCAGGTCATATAGTCTCCCTCATCTTCCTCTCAATCTATTTTCTTGTTGATTATGTTTTCTTTAAAAACTCCCAGACATTCAAGTTTGCTTTTTCCCCCAGCTCAAAGATCACAATAGTTCAAAATTGCTCTCAGAGCTAAGAGAGAATGCTTGTCTCTATGAACAAGTCCCAGGAGACCAGTCAGTTCTTAGCCCTCTATTAAAGCTTGTTGCTCCAACAAGGTTGTAAGAGTAGGGACTGTTTTTGTATCATCCATTATGTTATCAGTTGGAGGAAGTGATACAGGTATCTAGAGTCTTTGGTGCTAGTGTGATCAGTCTGAATGACCTTGGGAAAGTCATTTGATTTTATTGTGCTTCAGTTTTTTTTTTGTTTGTTTTTTTGTCTATTAAATGGAGGTCATAATGATGAGTATGGGATCCAGACCCCAAAAAGGAAAAATCCTGGACTTTCTCACATGGCCAAATCTCTGGAATTCCCCTGAGGCTATAATCCCATCAACTGGCCTTTCATTGTGGCTGTGCCCAGTCTCTGTTACTCTTCCCTATAGCCCCCAGCCATTTCCCAACTTTAATCCTAACTAGGCTCCATTCTCCCTTGGCATCCTGGTCCAGGTCCCAGGAGTTCTCTTCACCCCAGGTCACTGGCCACTCCCATTAAGATCTCCTTAGACCCCTCCTCCAGTCACCCCAAATGACTTGGCCACTGCTAGATCCCTCCCACAGTCTTTCTGTGGGAGGTCCATCTTGTCTCCATTGAAGTGCTTAGATTCTTAAAATCTAGCCAATAGCCCACTAACATTTAGACTCCTTAAATCTTCCCAATATGATGGATGTTCAAATAAACCTTGTTTTTGGTTGAAAGAAGGATTGGGTTGAATTTTTTTAGGCAGGATCCACGTGTTGTGATATTGGGGTCCCAGCACCCCTAAACCCCTGAACCTCAACAATATTATTTGTCTCACATACTTCAAGAATCTCTCATAAGGAACAAATGAGACAATCTATATAAAAGATGTTTGGAAAATATGAAGGGCAATATAAAATAATCTACTAGGCAATCCTATGCTCATAATAAGCACCTAATGAAAGGTAATTCAATTCAATTGGCACTTATTAAGGAAAGCAGATAAAATAATACATAGACTCTGCCTTCAAGAAACCTCGAAATTGTAAACATAGGACAGATAAGACACGTACACAAATAATAATAGTGTTTATAATATAAATTAGAAGATGGACACCAAAACATGGATTAGAATTTTTTAAGTGCAAAGGTAAGATCCACCATGTTAAGAGAGACTGGGTAAAACAAAGACAATTCTATAGAAAGAATGAAAAATAATCCTCATTTTACTGAAATCTTAATACAACCATTTGCACTAAACCATTTGCTTGGAACCCAAAATGGTTTTGTACTTATAGAAATATAATCAAAAATCCAATCTCAATTTACTCATGAATAAAGTAAACACTGTTAATAGTTCTCTTAAGCTTTCTGGAAGTGTCATCAGGAAAGAAAAAGAGGCACTGGATTTTTGGAATCAGAGGTCCTTGGTTTGAATCCTGGCTCTTCCACTTACTATCTGTGGGAATTTGCCAAATCCCTTAACATCTCTAGGCCACAGATTCCTCATCTGTAAAATAAAGGGGCTGAACTAGATAATCTCTCAATTCCTTTCAAGCTCTGAATCTTTGATCCTATAATCTTTTTGTGAAATGCTTATCAAGTAATTAATTATTATTTGAAATATTTTCTATTTCATCCTCAACTATTTTATCTCCCCAATGTTCATCAAACAATGAAGGAAAGTCATCCTCAGGGCATTTAAGGATGAAATTGGAAAGAACAAAAAGATGAAAAAAAATTACAAAGACATGTAAAGACTTTTTTTTTAAATAATAAATTCTTTTCAACATCAAGAGCAGTGGGGCCACCACACCTAGATGCTAACGTAATTGTCGCAAATATGCTATTTATAGAAGTAGAAATGGCATTAAAGAAAATAAATAAGAAAAATAGCTATACTATACCAACTGTATATAAGGGATATTCATGCTGGAGAAAGAACAAGTTTTAAAGTGTTTCAGTATTGATTATCAAGATATGAAAAGTTATTCTAGATAAGAAAAAAATTGAATTTTATTGCACCTCTCCCTCCCCCCAATACCACCAAAGGTTTCTGAAAGAATATCTGTAACTACCAACCTGTGTGCCTGTGTCCCATTTATACAAAAATTTTTTATGAGAATATGCTATAGATACATTAAGGATATCCTTGATGAAAGCATCAGAAGGTAACTGGAAGGCTTTCACAAATGATATTACACAGTAGATCATGTCTTTATAATCACACAATTGACTTCAAGGCAAGGAAAATAGAAGATCCTACTCCACCTGTTGTGTGTGTGTGTGTGTTTCCCTTTTTGAACCAGATATAAAAAGAAAAACTGGCACCTGGAACAAGATATGAGTGGGAGGGAGATGGAGGTATAGTGCTATAATCACCTCATTCCTTCCAATGCACAAGTGAAGAAGATAACTTAACCAACTTTCTGAACCCTGTATCTTGCAAAGAAAAAGCCAGAAATCTTTTTGAAAATAATGCTGCTTCAATTTTATACTTATCTAGCATGAATGTGACTGTAGTCAAGACAGATTATGAAAGACAAGTTAAGAAGCTGCTAGCATTAATGGAAAACTGTCCAACCACAGATGCCGTTGCTCGAACCCCAAACTCCAGGCAACCTGGCCCTTGCTGACATTGGTTTGAAGAGGTTCTTGAAAGGGGCATCATAGCAACAGGACCCTAGGGGTAGTGCTCTGGGGCTGATTACGCAGTAGATTGGCCAAAGTCCTCAAGATGAGGAGTGAAGCTAGTAGCCCTCAGGGACAGGAAGCATGTCCTATGATAAAATAAGCTCAACACGCATTCCCTATATGATAGCACCTTGGGACAAAACACCATTCACTCTAAGTCTCTCCCAGACTATTGTCAACTTAGCTCCCTTTGTCCTTGACAATAATGCATCTTTGCAGATCCTATCAGGATATTCACAATCCTGCATGCCCTTCTGCAAAAACAGGCTAGGAAATTTATTAAGAATCAAACAAACATTGATTGCTTTGGGTAATTCTTACCTCAAAGACAAATATACAAATCATTACTCATCAAAATGAGGATATTAGTTCAGCCAGATAAACTACTTTATAAAGGACGATTAATTCCAGTAACTACAAACAATGATTTTCATATCATAGTCCTATTCAGAAGGCATACAAAGAGAATGTTGGTGGATGGGGTTAAAATTTATCTCCAGTTGCCTTTCGGACATTTTAAACTAACAGGCGTTTTAAACACATGTCCAAAACAGAACTCACTATCTTTCCCCTCAAACCCTCCCCCCTTGCTATTCACTATTTCTGTAACCCTAACTTACATTCTGATGGGAAAAGACTACATATAAAGGAAGACTAAAAAGTAGAGGGGGGGGGTTTCCTGGAGGGAGAAGGAGCATGTCCATAGCTTTGGGTTTTGGAAATGACTAGGAAGTGAAAGAGGGGTCTGGCTCCATATAAAATAAGGCAGAAGCTTACCTTCACTCTCCGTTTGGTTTTTGTTTTTGTTTTTTTATTCTGTTCCAACCTGCAATGCATGTAGATATGACTGACATCCCAACTTTTGTTGTCTGTATTCTTCATGGGGTTTCTCTCTCCTAAAACATCCTTTTGTCTTGCTAATGTTGGGCAATTCCTCACCCAGGAGGTCTGAGGAATCTGTAGATGGTTTGACTGGAGGTCAATTAATCAAGAGGCAAGGCTGCAAGGTGAAAAGTTTAAGGAGCAGCAGCTGATAAGCAGTTGTAAGGTGGCCAGCAACTCCTCAAAAAAGGGGGGGGGGGCAAACACTCACAGACACACACACACACACACACACACACACACAGACACACACACACGATCTAGGGGAGAATGTGTTAACCTCTGGGTTTCAGGAGTTGCAAAGATCAAGTTTCTTCGAGTGAGGATGTTTTCTCTGTAGTTAATCCCATTTGAATATCTTGGTGGAGGTAGAGGTCTCTAATTCATCTCATTAAACTATCTTGGTGGGGCTGGAGGTCTCCAAAATAGTTAAGTCCTCCTTCAAGATAGAATCAGTAGATTTATCCGGTTATTGAATAATAGAGACTAAGGGTCTATCTCTATTTGCATAATTCTGTACCTCCTTTTTTTTGGTGGGGGGGGTGCCCCTAAGGTTATTTTTTCTAGAGAGAAGATTCCCCAAAATTCACAGTCTACTTTATCCACATTAAAACATTCCCCAATCTCTCATTTATAAAGCCCCTCATTTAGAATTCTCTCTCAATTAGCTGATTGATAAATTGCAGGATCTCTCTTTAGCTCCCTAGCCTAGCAGTAAAACTTTAGTAAACATGGATGGAGGAAAAAGAGTTAGAAAAGAGAAAGACCATTAGGAAGTCTATATTTGAGTGACAATGCATTTCAATTTCTGATTTCTCTGTCAGTGGTACAAGCTGTTGTACTTTAAAGTTTTCTGTTTTGTTTTGTTTTTTTAATTTTGAACTCCACAAACACAATTAATTAA
Organism: Vombatus ursinus; assembly: GCF_900497805.2. Classification (NCBI taxonomy): domain Eukaryota; kingdom Metazoa; phylum Chordata; class Mammalia; order Diprotodontia; family Vombatidae; genus Vombatus; species Vombatus ursinus. The sequence goes on from NW_020954596.1 coordinate 67,256,664, forward strand.
GCATTAAGCATTTCCATATACAAAGTAGATCAGGATAAGGAACATATCAAGTGAAACCATCAATTTCCATTATATAAAACGTGTTTTCCTTACCAACATCTTATACCATATACCAAAATAAAGTCAAAATAGGTACAGGATTTAGATATAAAGGCTGATACTATAAGCAAACTGGGGAGAGCAAGGAATAGTTTACCTGTCAGATTTATGGAGAGGCATTTATGACCAAACAAGAGATGGATAACATTATGAAATGCAAAATGGATCATTTTGATTGAATTAAATTGAAAAGTTTTTGCACAAAGTCAATGCAACCAAGATTAGGAGGGAAGCAGAAAACCAGATAAGAATTTTTATAACCAGTGTCTCTGATAAGGGCCTCATTTCTAACATAGATAGAAAACTGAGTTAAATTTATAAGAATGCAAGTCATTCCCCAACTGATAAATGGTCAAATGATATACACAGGCAGTTTTCAGATGAAGAAATTAAAGCTATCTATAGTCATATGAAAAACATGCTCTAAATCGCTATTGATTAGAGAAATGCAAATCAAAACAACTCTGAGGTACCACATCACACCTATCAGATTGGCTAACAGGACAAAATAGGAAAATGATAAATGTTGGAGAAGATATGGAAGCTGACTTCAGAAAAATCTGGAAAGACATGTATAGACTGATGCAGAGTGAAGTGAGCAAAATCAGGAGAACGTTGTATACAGTAACAGCCACATTGTGCAATGACTAACTTTCATAGACTTACTATTTGCTTTTTTTTCTTCTGTTTTGTTTCTTCTTTCTTGTTGTTCCTCCTATTGGTTTCAATTCTTCTTTACAACATGACTAATGTGAAAATATGCTTAACATGAATGTATAAGTAGAGCCTATATCAGATTGCATGCCATATTGGGAAAGCAGGTGGAGAGGGAGGGGGAGAAAATTTAAAACTCAAAAGATTATGAGGGGCAGCTAGATGATGCAGTGCATAGAGCTCAGGCCTTGGAGTCAGGAAGACCTGAGTTCAAATTCGGCCTCAGACACTTGACACTCACTAGCTGTGTGACCCTGGGCAAGTCACTTAACCCTGATTGCCTCACAAAACAAAACAAAAACAAAAGTTTATGGAAGTGAATGTTGAAAACTAAAAAATAAATTAAGTTTTAAAAAAAACTTGTTTTTCCTTTTAAGTATGTAATAAGTGCATGATGTTACTTTCTTTTTAAAAAAAAACTGCTTATTTATTTATTTTTAGTTTTCAACATTCACTTCCATAAGATTTTGAGTTTGGAATTCCCCCCCCCCCAAGGTGGCTTACAATCAATGTCATCGCACAGTGTGACTGTTATTGTGTACAACATTCTCCTAGTTCTACTCACTTTACTCAGCATCAATCCATACAAGTTTTTCCAGGTTTTTCTGAAGTCTGCCTGCTCATCATTTCTTATAGCACAATAGTATTCCATTACATTCATATACCACAACTTGTTCAGTCATTCCCCAATTTCCAATTCTTTGCCACCACAGAAAAGAGCTGCAATAAATATTTTTGTACATGTGGGTCCCTTTCCCATTTTTATGATCACTTTGGGATACAGACCTACAAGTGGTATTGCTGGGTCAAAGGGTATGCACAGTTTTGTATATGCCCTTTGGGCATAATTCCAAATTGTTCTCCAAAACGGCTGGATCATATCACAACTCCAACAACAATGCATTAGGTTTCTAATTTTCTCACATTTTCTCCAACATTCATCATTTTCCTGTTTTGTCATGTTAGCCAGTCTGATAGGTGTGATGTAATACCTCAGAATCATTTTGATTTCCATTTCTCTAATCAATAGTGATTTGAGATTTTTTCATATGACTATAAATACCTTTAATTTTTTCCTCTGAAAACCATTTGTTCATATCTTTTGACCACTTGTCAGTTGGGGAATGTCTTGTATTCCTATAACATGATGTTACTTTCAAAGGTATCCTGCTCCTCTGTGTTTTCTCCTACACTTCCCCTTGTTCTCTTCTGAGCATTAAAAAAAAAAAAGTGCTTCAGTGACCCACCTTTCCTTATTTATTTATTTATTTATTTATTTTGGCAATACCATTCCTAACCCTTCTTTTCCTCCTTGCCAACAATCCTACATTTGTTGCAAGTGTTTTATTTTTCCTTTTTACCATTTGGGGTGGGAAGCATACCAAAATTTAAGATAACAAAAATTGTTCAATTAAAAAATTTTAAAGTAAAAAGTAGTTTAATGGCCTTTCCACCATATTCTCCCTTACCCTCCATTGTGCAAAAGAAAACAACGACAACAACAACAACCAAAAAAACCCAAACCAAACTCCTCTAGACATACGTACATAGCCCAGAAAAGTGAATTCCCACATTATCCCTATCTGAAAATGTATATTTCTTTATGCATTTTAAGTGCCTCATCTTTGTGTCAAGAGGTGAGTGATGGGTATGAAAGGACATATGAAAGGATTACCGGGATGGGCAATTTCTGAGGTGAACTCCAGAGATCTGGGTTCAGAGGCTGGGTTGTATGGGAAAGTTTCAGGGGCTTTTAGGGGTCCAGGTCCCATCCCCATCACTTTGACTGAAGTCAAATATATATTTGAACTTCCCTTTTCACAGAGGAGCAGACAGTGGAGGCACACAACAACCAGGATTTCTGAGGCTCAAAACTGCTTGACATGCCAGTGATCCTTTGTGAGTGAACTCTAGATGAATTTGGAGATGCCTATAGCAGCCAGACGCCACAGAACCATCCTTGACCAGCTCAAGACCTTGCTTGGGACTTTTTAAACATCCTGCTGCCTTGCTTACTGTGTCTATAGATGTATTCTCCCATAACCCCCCACTGCCAGCCTGAAAGCCTCTAGAAACTGTATTGTCTCACCCTTTTTTCACTCCTCTTTGAGCAACTTACAACTTTCTCTCTCTCTCTCTCTCTCTCTCTCTCTCTCTCTCTCTCTCTCTCTCTCTCTCTCTCTTTCTCTCTGTCCCTGATACCTGATGCTAAGTGAAGTGAGCAAAATCAGGAGAACGTTGCACACAGTAACAGCCACATTGTGCAATGACTAACTTTGATAGACTTACTATTTGCTTTTTTTTCTTCTATTTTGTTTCTTCTTAACAAGTTTCTTCTTGCATGCTCTTCTGAGACAACAAACACTTAGTAATCAGTGATCAGACTCTTTCATTTAAGGTCTCTTTTTAGGCCTAGGGTCTTTTGTTAACATAAGTCACTTGCCCAGGGTCACAGAACTTATAAGTGTTTGAGACAGGATTTGAACTCAGGTCTTCCTGACTCCAACTGCTATATTCAATCCACTACACTACCAGCCACCTCCTATATCCATTGCATAGCATATAATAATTTATTTAATGTGGACTAATAATAAAAGATAGACTGAAGAATTGTTCAAATACCCTATAGTTTTTACTTTCAAATACCCTATAGTTTTTTACTTTCTGTCCCAAAACAAAATTATTATTGTTCAATTCTAGGGTAAAATGTTCCTTTTCATATCTTCCAAATTTTACATTCAATATGAAATAGATGGGATGATAGTGAAAAGTGGTCAAAATTATTTAAGACAATAAGCATGAGACCTTTTGTATTACATGACATTTATAATGCCCTACCAAGTCTTTATCATCTCCTCCTCATCATTACTAAAGTGTCCTCTGAAGTCTCTATTAAAGTGGCTTGCTCAAACAAAGTGAGCTATGTTCAGAATGAAGTAGTATACTTAGGCATAGATCGGGTTCGGTCCCCAGGTCTGATGAATTAGATATGTTATTTCTTTCATATGTCAGTTTCTGGAACAAACACATAACACCTATGTAGCTGAACTGAACCTATTGGTTCCATATGTATAAATTGTAACTACAGATTTTGTTACTAAAGTATTTACAGGAAGCTGAATTGGCTGAATCCTAAGAACTGGAGATCTCGTCACCATTTTTATTTATGTATAAATGTTTGCTTAATCATACTCCAAACTTTTTCAGCAGCTTTTTTTAATTGAATAGATACTGTGATTAGTAATGTGAGCTTTGGTATTTTTAAAACCACCTTCATTTAAAAGAAATACAGGAGTTCCAGGGTGCCTTTGCTGGCAATCAGCATGCTTTTTTTGATGCGGCAATTAACTACTGAGCTTCTCAAAAGAAAAATGTATATGATTTTAAAGGCAGTTTATTTAGGTTATGACACAATAATAGTCACTCCATTACGGAACCTACCAGGGTTCCTCTCCTTGCACATCTATGAAATTAATTACTATTATCTTCATGCATTTGTAATTCATATGCTAAAGTTATATTTATATGGAAATGAAATGCTCAATGAAAAAAATCAATACTTTTCAGTCATATCCCACTCTTCATGACCCCATTTCTTGTTTTCTTGACAAAGATACTGAGGTGGCTTGCAATCTCCTCCAGCTCATTTCACAGATAAGAAAACTGAGGCAAACAGGGTTAAGGGACTAGGTAGGATGAGGCTGGATTTGAATTCAGGCCTTCCAGACTCCAGGCTCTGTGCTCTATCAACTGCACATTTACTTAAGATGTGGATGACTGCATTCATTAGGTTTCTAGTGAGTTCATTCTGCTCCTTAGGGCTCTGGGTAAGTGTTGTCATAGTCAGGAGTTCCCAAATGGTGGTCTGCATTTCAATATGTCTTGTTTATTAGGTGGGAATATAAGAGGCTAATTTCATCACAAGCTCCTTGAGGGCAGGTACTTTGTCTCAGTTATATCTCCTTTTCTTTTCTTTTTCTTTTTTTTTTTTGTTATATCTCCTTCTGTACTTACCCATGGACCACAATGCACTAGTGTTCAATATGAGTAACTAATGACTCACATTTACATAATGTTTTAAGGCAAAACACTTTACTCAGAATGGCTTTAAAGGTAGGTAGCATAAGTATTTTTTATGGCCCTATTACAGATAAAGACACCAGTGCTGAGAGAGGTGAAGTGATTGGCTATGATCACACCGCTATTGTGTGTTGGAACTGAAAATGAAGCCTAGATTTTTCTGATTTATAAAGGGCAATATATCACAACTAATAACTATTTTTATAACTATTTCCATTATTTTGCTAATATGATATGCTATAGCAATTGCCCCAAAGGAATATATTATAGTTACTTCTAAGATACTCTTTTATAAACAGGTGGTCTTATTTTGAATGAGGCTCATATATTTATTACTCAATTCTTTGATGTCATAATATTAGCTGGTATATAAATGTAATAAAGCTGGAAATAGGAATGTGTTGGTAAATGTTTAACAACCAGCTTTTTGGACAAAAATGTGCACATGACGTAATTTTAAGTTTAATCTGAATCATTAACATTTTCTCTATCACTTTCTTAAGTCGAGATTGTTGAGGTTTAGGGGTTTAAGGGTGCTGGGACCCCAAAATCACAGCACACCTTAATGGAGACAAGATGGACCCCATATACAGAAACACTGTGGGAGAGCTCTAGGAGTGGCCAAGTAGTTTGGGGTGACTAGAGGAGTCTCAGGAAGATCTGGGGTAAACAGAAAGCCTGGGACCTGGAACACGTGGCCAAGGGAGAATGGAATCTAGATAGGATTAAGGGTGGGAAGTGGCCTGGGGCCATCTGGAGGTAATAGACAATGGAGGACTAGGTAACAGAATTGGGAGGTTGGGCATAGGCCATAAGGAAAGGCCAGTTGATAGGATTATATCCTCAGGTGAACAGCCACCGTGTGGGGAAAGCCCAGGGTTTTTCCTTTTTGGGGTCTAGATTCCTTCCTCATCATAGACAATCAAGAAAGTAATAAATCAAGCCCTGATTTATATGGCATTTGTTGATTCCTGAGGTGCAAATGCTCCCCCTGAAAATTTAACAATCAACTCTCTTTAGCAGGTTGGAGCTGGAGTCTGGGGGCCATCTAATCCAACCCCATCAGTTAACAGACAAGAAAACTGAACCTCAGGGAGATTAAGTATTTGTTCAACACCACACAAGGTGGGACTCGAAATGAGGTTCTCTGACTCCAAAGTCAATATGTTCTTTCCTCATTGTACCACACTGTCTCCTCTATCACTTTTTAACACTTGTGAAGTGTTTTATCTATATTAATATCTAATGTATCTATATTACTATCTATATTGTCTTACAACAAACCTGTGAGACAGCTAATACAGGCATCATTATCCCAATTTTCCAAATCAGAAAGCTGGGTCCCAGAGAGATTAAAGAATTTGCTTGTGATCCCATAACTATCATAAGCCTATGTAAGTATCATAGACAGGATTGGAAGCCATGCCTGGCAAAATCCAAGGGTAGCACTTGTATGCCATCTCAGCAGCATAATGGCATTACTGCTTCAAGCTCAGTTTTGCCTTGGTTTACTCACTCTGAATCACAGAGCCAATGGGAAGGAGACAGGAACAAGACCCACAGACTCCAGATTGGGAGGGAACTCTGGGTTACCCAGATATCTTCAGTATTTATGAGCTGCACGACAAGGGAAAAGTCACTTAATCTCCCTAAGATTCAGTTTCCTCATCTGTAAAATGTGGCTAATAATCCTAGGACTACCTACCTCAAAGGATTCTTATAAAGGAAGCACTTTGTAAGGCATAAAGTACTATATAAATGTATTATTTATATAAATACATATGCCGCATATGCATACATATATACACTTACATGGGGCATCTAGGTGGTTCAGTGAACAAAGTACTGGCCCTGGAGTCAGAAAGACCTGAGTTCAAATATGGCATCACACACTTACTAGCTTTGTGACCCTGGGTAAGTCATTTAACCTCTATTTGCCTCAGTTTCCTCATCTGTAAAATGGGGATGATAATAGCACCTACCTTGCAGGGCTGTTGTGAGGATCAAATAAGATAATAATTATAAAACACTTAGCATAGGGCCTGGCATATAGTAAGCACTATGCAAATGTTAGCTATTCATATTATTATAATAAAGTATGAAGCGGCTAGGTGGTACAGCAAGTTAGATTCTGCTTAGTATCAGTAAGACCTGAATTCAAATTCTACCTCGGACATTTCCTAGCTGAATGACTCTGGGCAAGTTATTAAACTTTTTCAGCCTCAGTTTCTTCATCTGAAAAATGGAGATAATAATGGCACCACCCTCCCAGGATTGTTGTGAGAATCAAATGAGATAAAATGAGCAAAGTGCTTTACAAATTTTAAAGTGCTATATAAATACTATTAGCTTTATTATTAAAATAACAACATTTTTTCAGTTATTCCCTCTAAAAGTCCATATCAGGATTCTTGAATCTGCTTCAAATTTTAGAAAATTTATCATAAAAAAAATTTCCAGGTTAAAGAGAACCCTACAAGCACTAGGAAACAAAATCCAAGATGAATGAATGATAAATATTTAAGAAAAATTATAGTTGCATCACATTTCTACTTACAAATAAGATTATGTGTACATATTGCAAGACTATGGCATCCATTTTTTCTTAATTATAACAGAAACTAACATTTGGGATAAAAATATATATTATGATTAACACAGAACTGTCAAGAATACTAAAGCAGGGACAGGTAGGTGGCACAGTGCATAGAGCTCCAGCCTTAGAATCAGGAGGACCTGACTTCAAATCCTAACTCAGACACTTGACACTTACTAGCTGTATGATCCTGGGTAAGTTACTTAACCTTGATTGCCTCAACAACAACAAAAAAATAAATCCAAGAATACTAAAGCAGATTCTTATTTACTAATGAAACACAAGCTGTTTAATGAATATTCCTACCAAAAAAAATTTCTCTTTCACGTCTGTCACTTGGTTGTTGCTTTTGTTTTGTTTTTTGCTTTTTACTCTGTGTGCCCCTGACCACTTGTTCATACTCCATCTCATCTAGTCCATGACAGGCAATTTCTCTAAATTCTGGTTTTGAAAAAAAAATCATTCTGCCTGTTTCCTTGAAATATCATCTTCCTTCTTCGGCCGGTACTCATATTATGCTGAGCCAGATGGTAACTTGTTTATGTTCTTTGTCCTCTTCTAAGATGAGGACCTTTCAAACAATATGTGTGGCCTGAATTTAAGGATAACTGCTCTTTGGATTTTCACACTTAGCCCATCTGTTCAGGTTGGCTACAGTTAACCTTCCTTCATCCAAAGCATGTTCAGCAGATCCCATATGTGTGTACAATGTCAAAAACAGGTATTCAGAGAAGAAAACTAACGTTGAAGATTTTCAGTGGTGATACATATGTTTTCCTTGCCAGGTTTCCTTCTAAGAATAAGGCTTATACCTGTTTTCTGTCTCAAGTTTTAGATTTACATCTAAGTAATTTATATAGTACTCAGAAGCTAAAACCTCCAAGAGAAAGTGTTTCATTGTGTACCTTGTATTCTGAGCCAATCAGTGAGCCAAATTCATGAGCTCATGTAAATAGGTTTTGAAGAAATTTGCCAGTTGCCCTTGGTGCGACTACTAGATACCAAACACCTTGTTGGACAGTCTCTTGGTCTGACACAATATGGAATTTCTTTGGTATTAAAGTACTTCCCAGTATGGAAAGTCTCAGTTAATGGTATATGGAGTCATAGAACCAAAGACTTCAGAGCAGGAAAAGGCATCAAAGATCATAGCCAAACTAAGAACTGAACCTTTTCTACTTCAGTTGATTTCCTTTCTGTGAAAGGAACTCCTTACCTCTTAAGGCTAGCCATACCATATTCAGATACCTCTAATTGTTAGAAAGTTATTTCCCCCTAATATCAGGTCCAAATCTACCTCCCTGGAACTTCCTTCCGTTGTCCTAACTCTTTTTTCTGAGGCCAAGCAGGATAATTCTGATCCCTCTTTCATATGACAACCTTTCAAGTAAGCCATCAATATTCTGCCTAGGTTTCTTTTTTTTTTTAACTTAAATTTCTCCACTTCTATCAAACTATCCACTTATGTTATGATCTCAAGTCTCCTATTCATCCTAGCTGTCTTCTTTTATACATTTTCCAGTTTGTCAACATCCTTCTAAAATGTAGCATCCAGAGTTGGACACATAGATACTGTCTGACCAGGGCAGGGTACAACAGGATTACCACTTCCTTCTCTGGATATTATACTTTTATTACTGCATCCTGAATTTGTTCATGGCTGCCCCATCATACTGCTAACTCACTTTGAGTTCACAGTCCACAAATTTCATTGTCAGTGAGAAAGGATGAATGAGAGTTTGGTAAGGTACTGAAGAGGAAGAGGCTACATAAAGTGCCCTCATGTGAATTTTTTCAGGGATACTCCTATCTCCACTTAGGTGGAGACAAATTTACAAATACTTTTACTGATAGATTAAGTGAATAGCAAATGATTACATGGGCTTGATCCCTAGCATATTTAAGGTGGTCAGATACTGGAAAAGAAACCAGTGGAGCTTGGACAAAGTTGGACAATGCATGGTGGTGAGAAGGAGCATGTGTTAAAAGTAAATTGACTAAGTAAACGTGAGAAGCTATTTGAAGTCAGAAAGTATTTTGCAATTATAGTACCAGAGATGTTTGAACTTGTTTCCTTGAGGCATCATTATCACCTATTAGAGTGTTTATGGGTATTTCTGCTTTCCTCCACTCATTGGCCCCTGCTGCTTCCCAGTCCACACACTATGTGCCCCAGAACTGAAAGAGTAATGGATGATAACAGCTGATATTCCACATAGTTTGCCCTATCTGAATAATATAAGCTAAGATTACTCTTGATTTCCATCCCATGGAGAAAGGCGTCCCATGGCAGGCATAAGACAACATGACAGGATATGCAGAAAATCATGGAAAAATCAGTAAAGAAACTAATTGAGACAATTAAAACTTTCTATAAAGCATTAGAAAACAAAATCAATCCACAAAAATCACCAGCATTTCTATATAAAGCTAATAAAAAACAGGGAAGAAATATTAATATAAATTCCATTAAACTAAATGAAAATGCACATACTATCTAGTAGTTAACCTATTAAGACACATTATATTAATATGGCTAAAAACACTGTTGATTTAGCAGTTGTTCTAGAATTTGGAAGTTTGGCTGAAAGTTAAAAAAAAGGTTTATATGAACTATTATAGGTTGTAGATAAAAGGAATACAAATAGTAGTGAACCACAACCAGTTTTTAATAAATCTAAGAAAGTAAACTCCTTGGAGAAGGATTCCCTATGCAATAAGAAATGCTAGGAAAATAGGGGAACAATTTGGCATATACCATACATACATATGTATATGTGTGTGTGTGTGTGTGTGTGTGTGTGTGTATATGTGTGCCTTTATACCATATATCATAATTCCAAAGTGATGCATGACCTAAATATAAAAGGTCAGCTTGATCATAAAACAAGGAGAAGACAATGTAAGGGATATTTTTTCCACTTATGACTGGGAAGAGAGCTATTATCCAAACAGGGATAGAAGATCTATAGATTAGAAGATCATAAAGCCAAAAGAGATCTCAAAAGCCATCCAGTCCAACTCTCTCATTTTACAGATAAGGAAACTGAAATTAAATAGCTTTTGCACAAGCACAATAAATGAAAGTAGCATAAGATGAGAAACTAGCAAGTGGGAAAATACTCGCATCGCATATTTCCAATAAAAATCTAACAATCAAGATATATGGGAAATTGATGAAAATATATGTCAGCAAGAATTATTTCCTAAGACATAAGTAGACAAAGGATGCATATGAGCAAATAGTTAGCAAGTACAGAATTTCAAGCTATCAATGACCATTTGAAAACATGCTTTAAGTCAAATTAAGACAACTCTGAGAGAGATAGGGAAACTACATTTTGCTAAATGGCTCCATAGACAGTGAAGTAATATCAACAATTTTTACAGCAAGTTTCTCTGATTAAGGCCACATTTCTCAAACATATGAAGAACTGAGTCAAATTTATAAAAATAAGAGCCATTCCCCAATTGATAAACAGTCAAAAGATATGAACAGGCAGTTTTCAGAAGAAGAAAACAAAGCTATCTATAGTCATAAAAAAATGATTGATTAGAGAAATACAAATTAAAACAACTCTGAGGTACAACCTACACCACCTATCAGATTGGTTAACATGACAGTAAAGGAAAATGGCAAATGCTAAAGGGGATGTAAAAAAATAGGGATGTGAATACTATTCGTGGAGTTGTGAACTGGTCCAACCACTCTGGAGAATAATTTGGAACTGCACCCAAAGTGCTATGGAACTGTGCTTTTGACCTAGAAATATCACCACTAGGTCTGTATCCTAAAGAGATCTAAGAAAAAGGAAAAGGACCTATATGTACAAAAAATATTTATAGCATCTCTTTTTGTAGTAGTAAAAAATTGGAAACTGAAGGGATGTCCATCAATTGGGGAATGGCCGAACAAGTTGTGGTATCTGATTATGATTACTGTGTTATAAGAATATTATTGTGCTATAAGATATGAAAAGGAGTATGGTTTCAGAAAAACCTGGGAAGACCACCTATATGAAATGATACAGAGTAAAGTGATCAGAACAAAGGAGATCATTGTACTCAGTAACAACAATACTGTAATTACGATTAATTGTGAAAGACTTAGCTACTCTTATCAATACAATAATCTAAAACAATTCTGAAGGACTCATGACAAAAAATGCTATCTACCTCCACAGAGAGAACTGATGAACTCTGAGTACAAACTGAAGCATCATTTTTTTCAGTTGTTTTATTTTTCTTACTTTTTCTCTTGGAGACATGGCTAATATGGAAACGTCTTTGTATGATTTCACATGTACAATTGATATATTGCTTGTCTTATTAATAAATGGAGGAAAGGCTGGGGATGGGAGAGAATTTGGAGCTCAAAAAATTTGTAAAAAAAAGTTATAAATAAGTAATATATATATATTTTTTAAAGACAACTCTGGGGTTTTACTTCATGTCTTGTAAATGAGCAATGACAAAAACTTGAATAGTCAGTGAGAGAGGGACTATGTCCTGTCTACAGCAGGACATTCCTGATAGAACTTAATCGGACCAACCATCTTGTATATCAGTTTAGAATTATGCAAGAAAAGTGACTGAACTATTAATACCCTCTGACCCATTGATCCCACTACTGAGCACACACAACAAAGACAGGGACAAAGAGAGACAGAAACAAAGGACCAATATACACCAAAATATTCACAGTATTACTTGTTAAAAAAGAAATGGAAACAAAGTACAAACTTGCCTATTGGCCCATTGGCAAAAAACAAACAAATAAATTAAAAAAAAAACAAACCCCTACCTTTGGTGCATGAATGTAAGAAGCTTTTTTATGCAATAAAAACAATAACTTTGAAGAATTCAGAGAAACCTGAGAAGAGTTGTTCGGGGAAAAAAAAACAACAAACACAATGACAACTACAATGAAAACTAAAAGATGACTGGAGAAGCAACATGATATGCATAAGAAAAAGTCCTGGCTCTGGTGTCAAAGAACCTGGGTTCAAATGCAACCTTTGACACTTACTCCTTTTCTTATTTGTTCCTTCTTTGGTCCTCAAGATATCTAAAAAATGTTCCCAACTACTTAACCCCTCCCCACTCCAAACCTACCCCATATTTTTCATTCTTGGTGTTTTATGGCAAGTTTCACCTTGTTCTGGGCTTCAAACTTCCTTTTACCATTCTTGTATTTGTCCTTAATTATTTGGCCTTACCTCTAGCTTCTGGACATGACTTTTGAAAATCTGAGTCCTTAAATATATATATTTTTTTTACCATTATATCTTTTTCTTTGATAAACCTCCCTGTTTTTTTTTCCTATCCCACCAGATTTTTTTTTTGTGTCATCAGAATTTCATTCTTGAGAGCCTCCACTCCCTCTTGCACCAACTTCCTCTATAGAATTCCTCTACAGCATTCCACCAATCATTTCTCTGAATATTTGAAATGCTCCCTTGCATCTCATATTCCTGGGGCATATTTTATAGTCACCTTGTCTTTATTATCTTTGTCTGACTGAGACAGTTTCAAAGAACTGGGAAGTAAGTGTATGTGGAACATTTCAGTTAGTATTAAGAAGTAGAAAAATTAGAGCATTATACTAAAAATTGTTTCATATTTTCATCTAAAGAGTTAGTGTCACCCTCTCTTTCCCATTCCAAAAAAATGTCTAGCTCAGATTCAAACTAAAACTTACCTTATTTCAAGTTTGAGTGAAATTGGAATTTGATAGAATTCTTCTTACCATCCTACTCTACATATCCCAGGAAAAAGAATGAGCCTTTCCCCCATTTCCCTTTTGACTGTGTTCCTTTCTATTTTCTACTATTCTTTCTCATCCTTCAACATGTGGAGAAAAGCTTCAGCATTGGGAAAACTGGGACACTTACCCTACCTTTAGGAAATTTTAGAAGATCACTCAGCACTAATTAAAGTATATTTGAGCAGCAGAAGTTTCAGGTATCAAATTTGGAATTTTATTTCTTTCTTATCTCCTTCTCTAGCTTGTTAATTTACTAGGCTTATCACTCCCGGTCCTCTATCACACAGACTCTCACCTCCAATATTATAACAGCTAGTTTATCTCTCCAGCACACCAAAGATATAGAATCTACAAGAAAGCTGTGGAGACCAGACTTCCTTGAGACAGACATTAACTTTAATGTCTCCAGAGTGAACAGAGAAACATTAAATCTACATCTTCTCCACTCATTTCCACAAAGCTTCTCAAGAAGGCTTAATTTTGAATTGTGGGGAAAACACATAGCCTTTTATCCCCTTAAACTTACTGATTTATAAGACTATTACAAAATCAAGAGCTAATGCTTAGCAATCATTTTTCTTAAATTTATTTCATAAACTACCATTCTTAAGAAAGCTACTAGCTATGTTTTAAGTGAGATTTGCATAGTACTGATTTTAGCATATCAGCTTTTACAATGGATTAGAACTCCCCCATTTAAAAGTACATATGTTGAATATTAGAGACATTCTTTTTTTAAATTATTTTATTTTTATTTTTTTATAGAGACATTCTTAAAGATGATTAAACAATTCTCTCTGGACTGTTTAACTGCACTCACACAACATATACTTTCAGCCATCTGGTTTACTTAAAGAGAAATTTAAAGGATGATGTCACCATAGTGCCTCAACTACACTGAAAATGTAGACCTGACAAAGTTAACTGGATGTATGAACATGTTATTAGAAACATATGTTTGAATGGAATGTATTTCCTATTTCACTTATTAGAACCCCCATTTTCCCAGTGACAAGGCATTCTTGGGAAGTTAGCATTTGCTTTTGCATTTTCATCATTTCTGAAATTATTGGTGAAAGGCACAGCATGATAACATTTGCTGTGCTTTCCAATGTCTCAAATTTCCTCCAAGGAAAAAAAGATCTACCCTCAGAAAATCTGTTTATTTTGGTTAACATAGCAAGAATATAGCAGGATACAGCAGTATCTACATGCCCCCAGTTTTCTGTAGCAAAGCACTGATCTCAAATTTCTGAAGCAAATATCATGTCTTTTTGTTGTTGTTGTTGTTGTTTGTTTGTTTTGTTTTTGCAATGGGGAAGGGGAAAGTGGGTGATTTTAAAAAACAAATCAGTCTCAAACCTATGACATCAATGAAATGAAAGCCTTCCGACTTGCTGAAAAATCATATTATGGTATGTTTGAGCTATAAAAGGAGCAATGTGGATGCAAGACCCCTTAGAACTGCATAAAGAAATCACTAAAGTAGGATAATTCCTTTTGAACAGACATAACAGTTCTGTGACATCATTCCCAAAAGAAGTTAAATAGATCATTAACTATTAACAGCAATAAGAATAAGAATAAGAGCTGGCATTTATGTAGCACTTTAAAGTTTGTTAAGGATTTTATTAAGAGTTTATTTACAGAGGTAGGTGATGTTATTATCATCTCTATTTCACAGATGAGGAAAATAAGGCAGACAGAGGTCAAGTGATTTGCCCAGGGTCACAATTTAGGAAGTGTCTGATGTCAGATTTGAACTCTGGTTTGATTGACTCCAGGCCCAGAGGCCAATCAAATGTACCACCTAACTGCCTTTATATTGGTAATGTGTACAACTGCTTTTTATGTTGATACAATGAAACGAGACAGTGTAAAACCATTAAAACCATTAAAAAAAGAATTAATTCAGGTTTTAGTTATCAAGATCTAGATAAAGGATTCAAAACAAAAACAAATGAATAAACAAACAAATAAACCAACAATGACGACAAAAAACAAAACAAAACAAAACAAAACAAAAAACCTTGTAATTAACATTTTATCCATGCAGTGAATTTTAAACTATTTGGCTTTAAAGTGTTTACTTTTTGTGGGGGAGGAGAATGGAAATCCTTTTTCTTCAATTCAGTCAAAAAATGATTAATAAAAAACAAAAAAGTCTTTTAACAGTTCTTGATCCTTTCTTGGGAGCCAGGAGAAGATAACGGAATAAGTAAATGCAAAGTAAATAGTAAGTAATTTCAAGAAGGTTAGAGTGCTAATAACTGGTGAGTTCAGAAAAGGACTCATTTACAGAAGGGGGCACCTAGTAAATGCTTTGAAGAAAGCCATGTGACATAAGGTAAAGAAGGAATAGTTTCAGACAAGGTAAGCTGTTTGTGCAGAGGCCTGGAGATAGGAGGTGGGGTGCTATGTGTAGGCAATGTGGTCATGAAACCAGCTCTAACAGGAGCTGGTTCTTATACTGTCATTATGAGCGTTTATCCATTGGAAACCAGCAAACACTCCAAATAAAAGCTTAATTTAGTTTGATTTATTGTTTTGTTGATTATCTAGACTTACAAAAGCCGTGAAAAAAATGTTAATGATGAAAATTAAACTTAAAAAAACATGTCTACACATTTTTTTTGTTGTGGTTATTGAGTCCTTTGTTAAACATTTACCAAAGACACCCATATGTAAGAGGAACCACAAACATAGCAGTTTGAGTAGAATAGAAAGTGGGAAGGGGAGTAGGAGGAAATGAGGCTGGAAAGAGAGGTTGAAAGGAAGTGTCAATTTGAAGAGAGTTCTAAATTGAGGGATTTGTATCTTAATCTTAGAAGCAGCCTGGAGCTATTGAAGTTTTTTGCAGAGTAGAGATATAAAATGGATCTGCGCTTCCAGAATACCCATATTTGTGCCTCAGAGGTAAGCAAATTTTCAGAATACAAATAGAAATCAATGTACTTTGGTGCATTTTAGTTCTTCCTTTTTCTCTCCTTCTATCCTTCATCACATCCTTTTTTACCTTTCCAAGTTCTAACGTAAGGATAGTAATTAGGCAATGCATCTTTCCATTCACAACCACTAATCAAACTGTCCATATGCTGCTATGGCAGAAGGAATCTTTTCCCTAATAAAACTGTGCCTCTTTTGAAGACTGAAATAACTTCCAAACTTAATTTCATCTAAATTTTAAACAACTCTGAAGCTAATAGCCAAAGAGAAATTTAAGGCTTATAAAAACATGAGAGGAAGCTAGTTGGAACCTTCGATGAAGTCAGGAATTCTTGACTTCAAATCTGTCCTCAGACATTTATTTACTGGCTGGGTGACACCAGGCAAGTCACTTAACTGTTTGCCTCAGTTTTCTCATGTGTAAAATGAGCTGGAGAAGGAAATGACAAGCCACTCCAATATTTTTGTTAAGAAAACTCTAAATGGGATCACAAGGAGGCAGACACGACTGAAAACACTGAACGATTTGTTTAGATTTGTTTAGTCAGTTCTTCTATCAAATATAGAATTCAGATAAGTCTTTAACTGAGTTGGGCTTTGAAGGAAGCTATGAATCCATTGAGGTGGGTATATGGAGGAACTGTATTACAGACACAGGGGAATCACTTTTGCAAAGGCACTATGGCAGGAGATCAAATGACATGTATGGAGAATAGCTAGTAGACCAGCTTGACTAGAATTTAGAGTGCAGCAAAGGGAGAAATGTGAAGTAAGACAGTAACGGTAAGTGTCTGGAGGGCTTTAAATGCCAAACTGAAGAGTTTTTATTTTGTTCTAGTGTCAATAACAAACCAATTATTTAATTTTTTTAATTTTTTGTAGGGTGGGGAAAGGTATTCTCTTTGGATTGTCTGACTAGCCACTGCCAATAAACCAGCATATGAGACAGAGACAGGAAAACTTTAACTCAGAGTGAGACACACTCAACCAGCGCTAATGGACACGTGTATATTTCTTACAATTCAAGTGGCAATATTTGTGCTATTCTTACATTCACACAACCATTCCTTACTGCGAGGCAAAGAGACTTGCCGTGACTTGCAAGTGAATTGGATTTAAGTGAGGGAGGGCTGTGCAAAGCCACCAGCCTCACTTTCTCCTTCTGAAACAATCTGGGTCTAGTGGCAAGATATAAATCAGCATGACTAGAGATGGCTCCCAGGTTGGTTGGTCAAGTACTTGAAAAGAAAGTACTTCTAAGAAAAGGGGATGTTTATTCCTTGTTACAAAAGAAGGAATATGTCCTTGTTAGAAAAGCTATTCACACTAAAACAAAGGGAACCATTCATCCCTAGTTAGACAAGATAAAGGAGTAGACTTCCTTTCTGCAACTAGGTGACTCAGTAGATAGGGCTCCAGACTTGGAATTAGGAAGACCTGAGTTCAAATTTGACCCTAGACATTTACTAGCTGTGTGACCTTGGGTTAGTCACTAAAACTTTGTCTCAATGTCCTCAACTCTAAAGTTGGGATAACAATAGCACTTACATCACAGGGTTGTTGCAAGGATCAAGTGAGATAATATATGTAAAGCTCTTGACAGAGTAGGCACTACCTCCTCTTGCTTGGGCTATCAAAGTCTTCCTTTTCATTAATAAAAACCTTTTGCAAAAATTAGAGGTGGAAAGGAATTACTAAAAGTTGTAAGCTGATACAAAAGTGTGTTAAGGCAATCCTTAGGAAAATAACAACAGAACAAAATGGAGTTAATTATGTGAAGTCTTAATGGAGTACTCTTAGCTCTTAAAAATCTACTTTTTAACAGCTGCACATACTTAGATGTATTTTTGAATTTCCCAAATAAACAATGATCATGTTTACTAATGCATGCTTTTCTAAGTGGTATAAATAAAAGGATGAAAATTAATTTTAAAAAATATTTACTAAGCACCTACCATGTGTCAAACTCTGTGCTAAATTCTGAGGATAAAAGTAGAAAAGATGAGATTACCTTGTCCTCAAGGGGTTGCATTCTAGTTGGAGGAGGCTGAGTCAATACATTAAAGAAAGTTCAGTTACAGAACAAATGGAAAGGCTCAGAAGTTGTAAGGGTACAGTATTGGAATGAATGGTAAGACCTGGAGGTCCTTAAGTTGCAGTGAAATGACAAAACTAGAAGTCATGGCAAAATGCTTTATTTTCTTCTTAAAGTATGGCATGGTTGTGAGTTAATTTGACATATATTCTAGACAAATTATTGCAGAGATCAAAATCAATGATATTGAATGCAATATAACTGTAATGCTACATTAGTGAACTAATCAGTAATATTTTCTCTGGAATGCTAAATCTAGCAAAAAAAAGACTAAATGGATTTTAAAGTAGTAAAGCAAAAAAAAGAACATATCTTAAGGATAATTTAAAGTGACTTTTACTCGTTTGTAAATTAATTCACCACCTATTGTACAGCCTTGTGATAATTCCCCTTTTTCATATTTAGTCTAATATCAGACAATACTAGATACATAATTGAAGCTTTTCTAGTTATGTAGAAACTTAGGGAGCTAAGAAGAGAACTCAAGGTTACTTCCACATCACAGTGAAATATCAGAGTAGGATTTTGTGATGATCACTTATTTCACTATGGCAACCCAAGAAATAAAGAAAAAATAAAAATCTCCTTTAGTTCTATGAGTCCCTTTCTGTTTCTATAGTGATCATGATGGAATGGCAGTAAAGAGAGCAAAGAGTGCTAAGAATCACACCATATTACTATCTATTAACTTAACTATTGACATTAACCATTGGTATTGTAAATCTCAGAATCTTTTCCAATGATCAATAAATTGAAGAAATGAATCACAGCCATACTGCTATTCTCACAATTAAAAGAAACTTGCAGCTAAATGAAATGGCTCATGTTTTGTTTCGTTTTTTTAATTTTTACTTTTTTGGAAGAAGTGAACAAGCGTTGGCAGTTTTGTGTGATTTCATACCTAATAGCAATGAGAAACTTTATTCTGTGAGCTATATAGTTATCTCTTCTTATAGTACTTATTATTAGCATAAGCAAAAAGATAATCATGGCTATAAGTGTAACTTATGTGCCAGCTGTACCATAGAACATAAGGAGATCAATTCTATGATGAGTTTGAAAAGACCCGTCAAAGTCAACATATATTTTGATATTTGGTGACTTTGATGCAAACATAAAGAAGGGTATATTGAAAATAAGAGTTGAGTCTGAGAAATGAAGGTCTTATTTGTAGATTACTCAGAAATCTCATGCTTATATAGCTTGACTATTTTCTTTAAGAAGAAAGTTGTAAGGTGTTTGACATACTGAGCATCAAGTAACATCAAAAACAGTGAAGTTGAGTTTATCTTAAAAAATAGGGAATGACTAGTTACCAAAGTGATACCAGAATAGATGTGTCTGTATTTAAACGGGGGGTGGAGGGGAGGGAAGATAAAGATGAGTAAAAGTTATTTCATACATTTTCAAATGCTTTGATATATTGAAAAAATCATCAATGTGGAAGAAAGGTTAATGTAAAAAAGGCAAAATTAGACATTGATTTATTACTTTTTCCTGAAGAAGTTTAACTAATGTAAATATTAACTAGCCGAGAATTCAAAAAAGAGCTAAACAACTTCCTTGACAGGGGGTGGGGGGAGGGAACCATAACATTCTGGACAAGTGGAAAGACATGGCAGACATGTCCAACACCAATTTGAAATGCAAATATGTCCTCATGGACAAGAGTTGCACAGAATGAGAAGCTATAGTTGGATTTCAGTATGTATCAGTTAATGGAAAACCCACATTGATGATACTACGGCTCATGAATTAATTGAAATATTGAGGTTTTATGAAATAAATATGATCTTTTTAAGTGAGTTTATGTAGAGACAACATTGTTGAAATGACAGAGGGTATTAAAGTATAATCTAATAGATATGATCTTCCAGAATGTTATTTGTGATCATGATAAGGTTGCAGCATTAGTGCTTTAATCCTGTTAAGTTGCTGCTGGTGTTTTGTTCTTTTTGAGTTCTTGCACAAACTTTATAAAATCTTATGGAGAAAGATGATACAATATTATGGGCAGTATTGCCTCATCAAACAAAACAGTGAAGAGTAAAACCAATTTTAAGTTTTACAAAAAGTTTGGCTTGAGAACCAATTAAGAAAAATCATCCTAAAGGCATTTAAAGATGAAGCTTGAAGGAAGACAATAAATAGAAGAAAGATGAAAAATGTCTGCAAAATGTTTATAACAAGTTCTTCACCATCATGGACAGTAGATGCACATCACTTCAAAGTGAACATCAAAGATCCAGATGTGCTAAGGAGAAAGAAATGGCACTAAGGAAAATAGAGATGGAGAATTAAATTGGAATAGGCCAGTGTTTTTAAAATCTTTTTTCATCAAAGATACCTTTGTGAATCTGGCGAAGGAAATACTAAATTTCAGTCACAAATTAGTAAAAATAAAAACATATAGAAATCTATGCATAAACCCTTTGGTAGTCCATGATGTTTTGTTAAGAAATCCTAACCAAATGTCTAGTATGGTTTTTATAAATATGTGTGTATATATATATATACACACACACACACACACACACACACACACACACATATATACATACATATATATGTATGTATATATGTGTGTGTGTCTAATGGTAGCTATCTCTATGGGGGGGGGGGGGGAGGGAGGAAGTTACATGATAACTTTATTATATATTTAAAAGGAAAAGCAAGTTGTACATAACATTTGCAATTTCGTGTGCAAAAAAAGAAAAGAAAAGAAAAACATGGAAAGAGTGAAATACAATTGAGTATTGTACATAGTGATATCCTGAGAATGACTTTGAATGAATAATTCATTTTGAATATCAAAAATACACAAACCAACTATAAAAGACCTATGAAGGAAGAGGCGATGCACCTACAGAGACAGATAAATACAATATGTACTATGGTTTTACATATATACATCCATATCTATTTCTATCTATCAATCTATCTATCTTTCTTTCTTTCTCTCCTTCATGTTTCATTGTAGTTCTCTGGGGCAGACTGGGGAGTGAGGGAGAAAAAAAAATACCAGCTGAAAACAAAAGAAAACTTAAAAGAGAGCACAGAAAAGCAGGGTAGCTTTGAAAACAATGTATAGTATTTATTTCATAGTTTTATTATTTTTTTAAAGTGAACAGTCTGAAATGGAAATTCATGGTTATATATTGAATCCTCACTGTTGTTCTTTGTATGTAAAATATTTTTTTTTTGTTTTGTTTTTGGTATTTAAGTTCAATATGAATAAAAAGAAACATTGAAAAAGAAAAAAGAAACAAAATCCTGATCTACATCTTAGAAGAGGTGAAGCCTCTTGAGAGTGACTGTTGTCTCTTTTGCCCCATCTGGTTTGAAAGAAAAAAAAAATGGGAAAGACAAATATTCCAGTTGCTTTGCTGTTTAAGAAGAACTAACTTGGTTCATTTGCCTGGCCGAGAAAGTCAAAGTGAGCACTTAACTTTGAGCTATGTCCTGACTGGACAATGTAGCATCCCAGGGAGTGAATAAGTATCTAGGCTGATCTGTATGGTTCAGAGAGAGCCATTTTAGTAAGCTCTGTAGTTCTCTAGCTGACTAGGGACAACTATACAAACTAAGTGGTAACACTTCTTAAATTCTCTTTTCAAGTGTAATTGTGAGTTACAAAGCTTGTAACACTTACAAAGCTTGCAAATCCAAGTATAGAAGAAAAGAAGATTTGATTAGCTGGAGATCAGTGAGGACCAACACACCAGAAGTCAGTAGAGATGCAGTTTTATGTGGTGTAGATGTTTCTGAATAGACTAATAAAATAAAAGACTGCATTCTAGAGTTGTGTTACCCAGAACATATGGGTTTTCCTCCCTCATGTGCTTCCCTATCAGGTTCCTGTAAGTGTGTGCCCACTCTCCTGGACATATATTAAGTACATTGGTGGGAAAGTGTGAGTCAGTTTTATGTGTGGAACATTTTATTATTCATGCACTTGCTTAATATATCAGTACCTGTCACACTGTTATTATATCTTCTGCCTTAGTAAATGGTTATGTCTAAGATTTTAAAATGTCATTATTGTGAATGGCTGTTTTGTGTAAATAGAAAAGTATCAGAAGGGGCTCAATAGTAGGTGGAGTATATTTCCTTGAACATCATTAGATCTTGAGAAGGTTTGAGTAGGATCTCATGGTAGTGGCTTTTCTCTGAAAATCTAGGCCTGCTAGTGAGACAACAGTTGAAATGAGTGGGTCAACCTAGAAAGTAGGGAGATATCCATATCCCATGTGACAGTGGCTTCTACATAGTATGGTTGGTCACCTCATACACTCAAACTGTGTTATACTGTTACACTACATATTCAGTCAGTATTGAAGGCATGTAATAAAGCACGTCTTAGATATCAATAAAATTTTAAAGTTCATCTCATTTGTTCACTCTACAATATCTTTAAAATGACAGCTTTAAAGTATATTGAAGAGTTTCATATCAATATAGTGAGACTGCATCTCATGTAAAATTTAGATAAAAATATAAATTAAAAGTGACTTCTAATATAAAAGCTGTTTATACCAGAGTGGCAGAGAATTCTTGCTAACAGATCTAGTGGAATACAGGAAACACAGGAAACAATACCGAAAAAGTAATGCATGAGTTTTTAGCCTCTGCTCAGACTACCTTAACACATTGCTTAGAGATTTAAGCTTGTGGAATGTGTTGGGTATCAAAAAGATTAAAACTGAAGCTTTATTACTACTAGTTACTGTTACATTCAAGTCTAGCATTCTACAGTTTGCAAGCAGTTTTTATGTGCACATGCTACCAGAATCTGTACCAAGACTAGGATTGCTTTGGTACACTTGGTAGGGCTTAGGTAGACACCATGATCCAAGGTCAACTTAAAATCTGGAGACACCTTAAGGTAATTCAAGATCTATTAAAATCCAAGACCTTTCACAGCACTTCATATTACCATATTAGATATGAATGAATCACAGATGTTAGAGGTAGAAGGGACCTTACAGAACAAGTAGTTGAGTCCTTTCATTTTAAAATTGAGAAATTTTGATTATTCATTTGATTAGAAAGCCCAAAATGTATACTATATTCAGAGACTTGATGACTAGATACTTCAAGATGTTACAGCATTGACAATAGTACTTATGAATGGAGGTGAATGTAAGCTAAAAGTTAATTGCCGTTATGATGTGTCAAGGATGGGTCAAGATTCTGTTCACAAAATATTTCCACAAGGATTATTGTTAAAGAGGATTGAGACATACACACACACACACATACACACACTTCAAGATTACAATGATTTACTTAGACTATTGTAGAACCTATTGTGAATTCTATTCAATTTAACAAATGTGGCATAGATGTCTGAATTGATAATTCATTTACAAAATTATGAAACAGGGCAAACACACCCAATTGTTTGGGTATTTGCTGGGAAAGACCACAATGACAGCAGGAAACAGGAGTATAATCTTATTTTAATAAGGCATAAAATGTGTAAGGGCAAATGGTACAATTTAGAGATAAGCAGTGAAAAAAGTAGTAAAGAGGTAGACAGCATGGCAATAAGGACAGGGTGGTAAAGGAAGGTAGGCAACAATGGGGAAAAGGATGGGGAGGAGGAGAGGCAGAGAGTATCACTCATGTAACTAAGCAATTAGGATTGGGAACACTCACCAGCATGGACCCAGATGGAGATAGAAGAGTAGGGGGGAGTTTGAGGTCTCATTTTTATAGGGTTTTGGGGGGAAACAGACTTTTATCTGTGCTACGTTGGGGTTAGTTCATTAACATATCCAAATCATCTTGAAGTTTTCAAGAAAAACTTTAAAATTAACATATCTACAACATCTTAAAGTTATCAGCACTGTTTGATGTTCTACTGGTCTTCTGGAACTTGAGTGGGATTTACATATCATAGGACCAAGAGGCTCTGACAGCAAAGCTTTGATGACTTTTCCTGATTCAGCACATATTACCAGGATGTGACTTTTAGTTAAGATATAATATGATTTATAAATTATGCTCCTTTGATCTTTGGGACATTTTGTACATGGTGTCTGGGTTTCCCTTTGCAATCTTAGTTCCTGCTATTGCCATTTTATACTGGCTACTTATAAACTTACTATACTGACTAGAAGGTGGCGGGAGTAGTCTCAGAGACCCAGAACACGAGACACAATTTTAGCCCATTTCCCTTTTAATATCTTCTACATATTACAAAGAAGGATTACTCAAAAAGTCTCTTAGGAAAGGACTGTTTCATACCCCTAGAAATCAATATGATAAACATTTATGTAATTAAACAGGAAATTGTCAACAATTTCAGAGATGTTCTCCAAAGAATTGGGAACTTATCAGAAGAAGCCAGTATTTTTCTATGTGGATATAACTGTCGCATTAATTTGCTTGAAAGTTGAAATAACCCTTTTGCTCTAGGGAAAAATTATTGAGAAAACTCAACACATCCAAACAAACAAGGTATATGAGGCTAGTTATGGATATTTAGTAGGGTATACTAGTATAAAAGCCCAAGGATGGGGCAATGCCTTGTGGAGATGCCCCTTGCACCGATAATAAGGCACTTATTATCATAAGCTGCATAAGCAGCTCCCAGATCCAGTACCTGCAGTCAATCAACTCCTTCTTGCTTGGGAAAATGTCTTTGTAAGATTTGACCTTGTTCAGGCTCATCAAGAAACTGATCATTGACAATGACATTGCAAATACTTGAACACTCCCTTGTGGATACTTTGAGCTAAGTACCTTTAGTCCAGAATTTTGACTGATGCTAGAATTTTCCATCGTTTCACAGAGGCACTACTTTCTAAGTTTTCAGTTGTGTTCTCCTATTTCTACAATTTACTGAGAGGCAGCATAGTATACCAAAAAGTACCTTGGACTTAGAGTCAAGCTATCTGGTAGTTACTTACTTTATGAATATGGGTAAACTGATCAACCACACTCAGTCTCAGTTTCCTCATACATAAAATGGGACTGACAATATTCATACTATGTACCTTATGGAGCTGTTATAGGGAAAACACTTTAAAACTCTAATGTACTATATAAATGTGGGCTGTTATTATTATCAGTCATGCTGTCTTCTTTCCTCTCCAGGCTGTACAAAGCTTTGTACAAAGCTTCCTTCTCCATGTTCAAGATACCTCTTAAACTGAACCTTCCAGAAGCCTTGGAATTCACACATTGCAATTAAGTACCTACTATGTGTCAGGCATTGTGCTAGGGAAACAAACACAAAAAATGAAATCATCCCCCCCTTGCAAAGAGTCAGTGGGACCAAAAGAGGGACAAGTTGTGGAAAGACTTGAGAAAATCCAACATCATAATGGTACATCAGAGTATCTAAGTGAAAAAATTAAAATGAGAAATCCAAATTTCTTGTGCTGGTGCTGCTTGCCTTCACAATGTACCAAATCCAAAAGCAAAGCAGATAGGGCCCCCAGCCACTATGTCCCCACAATGTTTGTGTTCCCTGTGGTACCACACTTACCAGGCCTGTACTCTTTCCTCCTCAGCCCACAGCCCGTGGTCAGACCTGACTTCTTGAAACGGGCCAGGGCACGGGAAGTTTTTCAATCTTTCCCCACTCAGCTGTCTGCTGTTGCTTAGATGAAAGTTTGTGAGGTAAAAGTTTCATGAAGTGATAGTTCCTGGGTCTGTGAGGTAAAAGTTTGTGAGGTGAAACTTCCCAAGGCCTTGTCTGCTTCCTGACAGAGTTGCTTCAGGGCTTGCTGTTTGTTGATTCAGTGGAGTTGGCCTGGAGCTGTCTATGCTTCACTCAGGCCAAACCTCAGCCTCTGAAGTTGTCTTTTCTGAGGTCCTCTCAGGTTGTCTTAGGAGGATAACTGTTTCACCCCTTAATTTTTTCTGCTCTATGTTCATTTCATGGCAATTTTCTGTCTGTTTGTAGAGTAAATTTCTAGAGCCTGGAAATTTCTGACCTATACACCATCTTCAGTTTTTCAGGTAAAGGTCTCATATCTCAAACATATAAAGAACTTTGTCAAATCTATAAAAATATGAGTCATTCCACAATTGATAAATCATCAAAGAATATGAACAGGCAGTTTTCCAATAAAGAAATCAAAACAATTTATAATCATATGAAAAAATGCTCTATCATTATTGATTAGAGAAATGTACATTAAAACAACCTTGAGATATCATTTTACACCTACCAATTGGCTAAAATGATTGAAGCAGAAAGCGACAAATGTTGGAGGGGATGTAGAAAAATTGAGACACTAATTCAAAGGAATTGTGAACTGATTCAACCACTTTGGGGAGCAATCTGGAATTATACTCAAAGAGTTATTAAATTGCCTATGTCCATTCACCCAACAATACCACTACTATGTTTATTTCCAAAGATGAAGGAAAAGAACATCTATGTTCTAAAATGTGTGTAGCAGCTCTATTTGTGGTGGCAAAGAACTAGGATTGATGCTGGGCAGAGATTGATGGGCAGGGATGCCCATCAATTGAGAAATGGCTGAACAAGTTGTGGTATATGACTGTGATGAAATACTACTATAAGAAATGATGTGCTCAATGATCTTAGAAAAACATGGAAAGATTTGCACAAAATAAAGACCAAAATGAGCAGAACCACACTGTATGCAGTAACAGCAATATTGTTTTAAGAACAACTGAATGACTAAGTCATTTTGACTATTATAAATATCCAAATTAACTATAAAGAATATATGAAGACACTACCTGCATCCAGAGAAAGAACCCATAAATAGAAGTATGTATAGAATAATTTTACATATATGTGTGTGTGTGTGTGTTTGTGTGTTTGTGTGTGGGGTGTGTGTGTATGTGTGTGTGTAAAGGTGGGGAGAGGAGAGGGTAGGGAAGAAAAAAAGAAATTTACATGATTATTATATATTTAAAAGGAACAGCAAGTTGTACATAATAGATTTATAGTTTCATGTGCAATAATCCTTTTCATTACACTGCTATAAAAATGCTTGTTTTATTCCATAAATTAAAAATAAAACAAATAAATGTGAAAAAAAACAAACAAAAGCAAAGCAGTAAGAGATTCAGTCCTTCCTTACATTTTACAATTGTTATTTTTCTTTATCTTCTATAACAAATACCTACTGATGAGTCTTTTCATCAGCATGGCACTGTATGAGCTGGCCAAAGAACACTGTAGAACATCAGATAGTTTATTCTAGTTCACTACAACGAACATAATTTTTGGTTTTTACTAATGCAGTTTTCTTTGTAGGGCAGAAGTTTTGCTTAGCCATGAGATGCCAAAAGATAAAGAGACACCAACTGCTTCCTACTCAGGAGCAATTTCATATACTAACGTATTCTATGTGCAAGATAACAAAAAAGCTCCTTCTCTTTTGGTGAGAGTCAACAAATTCTGTCATCAGGGGATGTGTCATTATAGTTTTTGCTGATCACACATTATTTACAAGGCTCTGTTCCACCTTGGTTTGAAAATACTGACCCATCTTAGTCTTTGTGAAAACCTTCTAATCCCTGAGAAAACTGGGACAGAAGGCTTTCCCTGACCCATCCCATACTGTATGACTAATAAACTGTATAGGATCCCAGAATTTGCCTGAAAAGATGATATAGTTCTCAGTAAGTAAAACTACTTGAGGAATTCAAACCATGCATAAGAAGTCAGTTTTAAAAGATAATTTTTATCAGGATGTTCAGTGTTGTTATTCCAATGATTTTTTAAATTTCAGATAGCAATTGTTAAACTATTTTGGTACCAAATCAAAAACATCTATGAATTGTTTGCATGAAAGTATTGCCTTAAAGTTCCATCTGAGATATTGGAATAGATTCTGCTAATAAAGATCTTATAAGGGGATCTGGTTGGCATAACCTAGTAAATAAGTTTATATTCCATGAGAAGGGATAGAAATGACTTGGTGGCAAAGAATTATGCTGATTTTGAAGGACCAAACCATTCCAGGGGAGGTCCTATTTTATTTTATTATTTTTTGGTCATCATATAACACTTTATTTTTTTCCAAATTACATATAAAATAATCTTAGCACTAATTTTTTTAAAATTTTGAGTTCCAAATTATCTCCCTCATTCCCTCATCTCCCCCCCAAAACAATAAGCAATTTGATGTAGGTTATACATGTATAATCCTGCAAAACATACTTCCATACTAGTCATGTTGTGAAAGAAAACACAGACAAAAAAACCCCACAACAAAACAAAAACACAACCAAAAAAAAATAAAGGGAAAAATAGTATGCTTCAATCTGCATTCAGAGTCCCTCAGTTCTTTCTTTGGATGTGGACAGCAATTTTTATCATGAGCCTTTTGGAGTTGTCTTAGAGCCTGGCATTGCTGAGAAGAGCTAAGTCTATCAAAGTCAGTCATTGCACAATGTGGCTATTATTGTGTACAATGTTCTTTTGATTCTGCTCATTTCACTCAGCATCAGTTCATATAAATCTCTCCAGGTTTTTCTGAGAGCATCCTGCTTGCCATTTCTTATAGCACAATAGTATTCCATTATAATTGTATACCACAGCTTGTTCATCCATTCCCCAATTGATGAGCATCCCTTCAATTTACAATTCTTTGTCACCACAAAAAGAGCTCCTATAATTGTTTTTGTACAAATAGGTTCTTTCCCCTTTCTAGAAATATATTTGGATACAAATCTAGTGGGGGTACTGTGGGATCAAAGGGTATGCACAGTTTTATAGTCCTTTGGGCATAGTTCCAAATTGCTCTCCAGAATGGTTGGATCAATTTATAACTCCACCAACAGTGTATTAGTGCCCTGATTTTCCCACATCCCCTCCGACATTTATCATTTTCCTTTTTATGTCATATTAGCCAATCTAATAGGTGTGAGGTGGTACCTCGGAGTTGTTTTAATTTGCATTTCTCTAATCAATAGTGATTTAGAAAATTTTTATATGACTATAGATAGCTTTGATTTCCTCACCTGAAAATTGCTAGTTCATGTCCCTTCACCATTTTGTGCGGGGAACGGGGGTGTGGGGGACTACTTTATTTTGGTGGATTTCTCAACATGGCCTGAAATGCTTCTAATTCCATCCAAGTTCTCTATTACATCACAGATCTGTGACAGATTTTGTTGTTGTTGTTGTTTGTTTGTTTTGGAAAACTGAAATGCCAGATAGCATCTCTGACAATGGAGCAAGATTTAACTCCATTGAGTTTAGGAAGTTCTTAGCAAAGATCTTCTTAGGAGCAGTCACTGTTGTTCCTTGTCACTTTCAAGCAAATCGTCAGTCTGAAAGACTGATGCAGATTACCAAATATGCCTTACGGCAGGTTTCTGTGGGATACTGGGCAATAAGACTTGTCAGGTTTCTTATCCCTCTCTGTGTCACTATGTCTTCAACAAAATGACAGTCAACAAAAATTGAACAAACTCACCAAACATAATAAACCTACCAAATGCAGGCTCTTAAACAAAAGTCATGCTCTAATGCCTCAGTACAGGATAAGGATGATATTTGGGATTCTTTTTTTTTTAATTTATACGTTTAAAAATATTTTACTATGAAATTAGCAGTCATCAACAAACACAAACTTTTCAGTACATGAACAAACAAGAAACGATTGTACCAGAAACTGAAAACTTCTGTTATATATAGTTTTTTTTTAACATTTAAAGAGGTAGCAACAACATTGCTTTAATTTTGCTAATGCAAATATTCTACCCTTAAAATCCCTACCACGTGGGTAAGCTGTCCTTCCTGTGCAGAATAGTGGAAAGGTCACTGCATTTGGAGTCAGATGGACCCTGGCAATTGAGCTCAAATCCTGTTTCCATCATTTTATATGTGTGTATGTCTATGTATGTAGGTGTACACACACCATCTCCTTAGGTAGTTCACTTAAACACACTGGAGCTTGTCTGTAAAATGAAGAATTTGGACTAGGTGACCTCTAAGCTTCTTTTTAGCTTTAAATTTGGGATCAAAAAAAGAAAACAGTTAAGTAAAACCAACTCACATAGGGGCCTTATCTGACAAGTTCTATCAAATTGGAATGGCTTCAAGGACATAACAGCAATAGACTGTTTTCTGAGCCTAGGTATACAAAGGGAGGCTTACCATCAGAAGGTTGACCCCTAGGTCATAAAGTATGTGGCCACAATAATCTATGAAATGGATAAAGCTACACAGTACCTGGCACATGGTAGGTACTATATAACTGCTAGCTATTCTTATTATTATATGTTTTAAGGTTTGCAAAGCACTGCATGTGTTATGTCATTTGACTCTTACAACAACCCTGTGAGATAAGCATGTGATGACAGAGCAGAGCAGAAGTTAAATAAACTGACCTTGCAGAAGAAATTTTTTTTTTCTGTCCTCCTACCCTACTATTATACTTGAATTACCAAGTGTTTCTATAACCCACTAACATAAAAGGAAAATGACCTAAAAAAAAAAAGATATCCCTTTTCTGGTTAAAAGATATTTGTGTGTGTGTGTGTGTGTGTGTGTGTGTGTGTGTGTGTGTGTTGGTCCTATGTGGCCTTCTGTTTCTAAAGTTGTAGTAGCAGAGTGTACGTAAGGAAAAAAGACAGAGTATTAAGAATTACACAATTTTAAAAGCAGTATATAAATGGTCATCTAAATGTCAGCACTCTAAATGTTACATTGATAAACAGCTGAAACAATTGCACCACATACATATTGACATTCTCACTAAATGACAAAATGAGGCTGTGGCTAAATAGAAGGAAACTCCCAAGTGCTTCTTGGAGAGGCATATGAAGGAATTAGTTGAGTCATTTTCACTATGCACCCAAAGGCAACAAAGACTGCCATTTCCCAGGAAATTTGGTTATCTCATTTTATAGTGCTTGTGATGAACATAAGAACATAGACTACCATAAACATAATTGCCACTTGAATCCACATCTGGCACAGAGGACAAAAAGGTAGAAAAACATCTATGAAGAACTGGACAAGATGTTATGAAGCAAGCAAACATATGGATACAGGGGAATAGTGTGGAAAGTATTTGGAAAATACGGCTCAAGTGCGTATCCAACTCAGACATCATCTTGCCACCTGTCTTTATGCTGCCCTTCCTCTTACCGACTAGAACAGCAAACACCCTCCAGACCAGGTCTCCAGAAATCTTCCTATCCAGTGAGCTAATCCACTGCCATCTGACCTTACCCCAAGGACTTGGTGAACTTCGGAGTTCTGGAGGAACTCCCATCTTCCCATCAGCATCCTAGCTGGTCAGACCTCCAGAGATCAGCTCTGCCATTTGAGGGCTTTGAAATTGGACCAGAGGCTGAGCTGTCTTGATAGGTCAGTGAATGAACTGAGTGCCAACTCACCTGTCCCACTGTATCTAGCCACCTCAAACCATGCTTCACCTACATTCATCCCTCACGTCTTGTTATCTATCCAGCAGCCACATTCACATCTCCTCCTACCCCTATTTTCTACCTCTTGCTCTGGAAGTGGGGTGGAAGATGACAACAACGATAGCTGACTTGTATACTGAAGTTAAGTGGCACGGTGGATAAAGAACTGGGCCTGGAATTAGGAAGACCTACACTCAGATCTGGCTTCAGATACTTATTAGCTTGTGTAAACTTGAACAAGTCACTTAAACTGTTTGCCTCAGTTTTCTCAAATGTAAAATAGGAATAATAATAGCACCTACTTCCCAGGGTGGTTGTGAGGATCAAATGAGATAATATATGTAAAGCACTTAACACAGTACTGAAACATGGTAATTGCTATATAAATGCTAGCTATCATTATTGTGTGTTTTAAAGTTTGCAAAGCACTGTACATGCTATCTCATTTGATTCTCCCAACACCCCTGGGAAGTAAGCATGTGATGATAGAGTAGAGCAGAAGGTAAACAAACTGACGCTGTGCTTTCTGAAGACTCATAGAAGTATAGAATTTTTTTTCCTGTCCTACCCCACTACTATAGTTGAATTACCTAGCATTCCTATAACCCACTAACATAAAAGCAAAATGACCTTAAAAAAAAAAACTATCCCTTTTTTGGTTAAAAGACATCAGATATTATATTTCTGGTTAAAAGATGTTGTGTGTGTGTGTGTGTGTGTGTATGTATACCAGAACTATTCTGGTTAAAACATATTTAACATTATCTGGTTAAAAGATATAATAATGGGGTTGGGGCAGAAGAGAGTATTCAATACTTCAATGCTAGTGCTTTTATTCCTTTGCATTTTGGGAATTTGGGTTTGTTTCATTTTGGGGGTGGTATTTGAATCCTTCTGAGTTCTTGTAATTGTATGACAATTCTATGTATTGGGGTAGTTGTTGCTGCAGTTGAGGACTGTAATCACAAAAGCTTGCTCATCCCTTACCTTTCTTTTACTGATATGCTGTACAATATCACATTTTTTCCCTTTTAGTTTAATGAACTGTATTTGCATATAAACAAATCAAATTATCAAATGCCATATATTTTGTCATGTTTAAATATGACTTACTGTATATTGCAGTGTGTTTATCAACCATTTATAGTAAAAACAACCTATGAATCTGGTCTTTTGTATACTTGTATATATTGATATCTGAACTCTGCCTTTCAACAGACATAGTTAAGTATTAGTAGAGCTCCCTTCAGTCAGTCTTACTAAATGAAAGAACTTCCAATGGGCTAAAATGATTGTCAGTAGTCTAGTAGGGCTGATCTTCACATTAGGACTTACAAAATATAAAGTTAAGTACCAAGAAGCCAAGTACTTTATCTAAATTGCACAACTTAGTTGGTGCTTAATTTTTCTTTTGTTGTTGCTGTTGTTGAATTTGGCTATAGATTGACTAGATGGAAGGGGTTACTTGTGAAAGTTGTCTAGTTGTGAGGGTTAATTTTTGCAAACGATATTTTACTGATGTTACTAAGTCCTGGGAATTTTCAAAGGCTGCTGAACAAGATTAATAGCATCAAAAGAGTCTCATCTACCTATGTATATAAGAACAACATCTAAGCGGTACAGTGAATAGAGCATTGGACCTGGAGAAAGGAAGACCTGAGTTGAAATTTTGCCTATACTAGTTGTGTGACCCTGGGTAAGTCACTTAACTTATCTTAGTGGTAATTTAATCATCTGTAAGATAAGGATAATAATAGTTTCTATCTCACATTGGTTGTTGTGAGAATAAAATGAGATATTTGTAAAGTACTATGTTAATGCTAACTATTAAGAATGTTTATTGTCCGTATCAAGATACACAAATGAACAATCTATAGAATTTGTCATCTTAGCTACTGACAAACTCTATAGGTTAGCTATCCAATTCTCTGTGTGTGAATTATTTGCTACTCTGTCCTTGGTGTCCATTGCAGTTACTTTCATTTGCTGTTCCAGGAATGTTGCTAGGATGCTGATGGAAAGATGGGAATTCCTCCAGACCTCTGAAGTTCACAAAGTCCTTGGGGTGAGGTCAAAGTGTTCTCTTTTACCACCACCCTCCCCCCCATCTCACTCCCTAAGCTATTCCTTAGGCAATTTGACTAGACCATTTTCTTCTCATTCACCACTCCTTTAAGCCACTTTTACCTTGGTGATATTTGATGTCTGTCCTTCTGAGTAGTCCTGGATAGCTCTGCCATTCTTCCTATGGTCCTTATCATGGCAGTAGACATGGCATTTACTGATTTGTGTAGGTCTTGAAAAGTTTTCTCACTGTTAAAAATTGTGGGCAAATGTGATCATTCATGAAGGTTATGGCAGGTATAAAGTATTAAAATCTGTTTTAGTATTTGTTGTTTAGTCGATTAGTCATGTCTGAGTCTGTGACCTCTTTTTTTGAGTTTTCTTGACAAAGATATTGCAGTGATCTGTCATTTCCTTCTCCAGTTCATTTTAAAGATGAGAAAACTGACTTGCCCAATTCATAAATATCTGAAGCTAGAATTGAACTCAGGTCCTCCTGACTCCAGGCCCGGCACTCTATCCACCGTGCCACATACCTGTTCTTTGTTTTAGTATAGTTGGTCTATTATCTGTTTTAGAATAGTTAGCCTATTATTTGGATTTTCCCCATCAAACTCAAAAATTGCTTTTCAAAATTCCATTCTAAGTATGCCCATCTCCTTTTAAAAATCATTTCAGTCACCTACATTATTCTTTCTATTCAGTTTCATTATTTTTTAGCTTTTCTGAATTTGTGTTAAATGTATGGTTTTCAGTACCTTCAGGTTCTTCAGTTTTTCCATCTTTGGGCTTAAGTAACTGGTTTCTACTGTTAGTTAATCTATTTTGAGGAATGAAGTTATTATAATTGCTTTGCATTGATCTGTGATGTGTTCTTTTATAATTTGGAGATGGGAATATTATTACAAAAAGAAATAAAAAGCTCTTGACTATAACTGGTAAGAATCTGTTTCCAATTTTGCTGTAATGTAGTATTGGTACAAAATAAAAGAATTCACATTTTCAGTTTTGGTCATGAGTACTTGGAGTTGTCCCAATCTATACTACAGAATTTCCAGTATGGGAGGTACTGTCATTTTTTATTTGTTCTGATGTATATTGCCTTCTTTTGTTATTAGAACACCAAGAAACATTCACTCCATTGTCCTTCTTGCCAACTTGATCATCATGATGATTTCAGGTAGGGCCACGCTGCTACTCTATACCTCCATATAGTTCTTACATCCTTAGAAGTAATTATATTATACTAGTCAGGCTGTTAAGTGAATGAGTGTTATTGCCAAATCCCAACTGGCCCACATTTAAGAATTCCAGTCAGACCTTCACAGTTATCTCATCAGTCTTAGGGCATACAGAGTCCCTACTATATATATACGGTGCCACCTGATATTACCTTACTTTGTAATTGCTTTCTCCAACCACGACATGGATGATACTACTACTACTATTAGTACTATTACTACTACTACTACTACTACTACTATGGCTACTACTAGTATTAACTACTATATTATCAATATTAACTGCTGATAGTTAATAAGTGGCAATAGCAGAACAGAATTTTATTTAGAATATGAGAAGGTCACAACATGTGATACAATTTGGTATGTGAGATGAGAAGAGAAAAGGAGAAAAGAGCAAAGGAGAGGAGAGGAGAAGACAGGAGAGAAGAGGAAATATGATTATTGACCTTAATGTCTCTGATAGACTAGAAATTTTTGGACCTGAGACAAGTGCCACAAACCATCTTTTAAGGAAAACATAAAGGCCTTCTTCTGAACATGTGTATCTGTAGCAAAGGGTGGGAAAGTGTGAGGCAGTAGGTTGAAGAAGAGGGGATATCACCCCAGCCTAGCCACTACTAGCTATGCTAACTAGGTTTTAAGTGAGCTCTATTGTTTCTCTGCATCTGAAAAAGAGCAAGTGCTGCCAGAGACTTCTGAATCAGCGCTCAAGGCAAAGTCCAATTACCTTTCATAAGTTATGAGTCTGTTGCCACATTCTACCCATCTCATTTTGCCTCCTTATGTGACACAGATGAATTGTAAAGGGGCTGACCTATCAATAAATCCAGGCAGCGGCAAAGCAGAATGGAAGTTTTAATAACTAAGAGATGAGAAAAATCTTTTTCCATTGCATTACCTTCCTTTCCTCCTGAGGAGTGACTTTAGAAGATCAAATCATATTAGACAGACACATACTCTAGAATCATTACAAATTCCCATCTTGATATGAAGGAATTTGGTGTAATGTCTATGCTTCCCAAGCTTTAGACATGGTATATGTCTATCATTTACAAAGCTAATCTTTGCAAATGATGGAATTATTTGTGGAGCATAATTCTTAATTCATGAATGGTCATGGCAAAGGATTCTTTAATTTTTTATTAGAGGGTTAGAATAGTTTGCATAGCTAGCTGATGGCATTTTCAAGTAGAAAGATATGAAAAAGGTCAATTTTCAGAGAGATTATCATCTTTCATATGATAATGTGTTTTTCCCCCCTGTTTTGCACTGAATCCTATGACCAAATATAAAGTTACCATTTTCAAGGGTCATAAAGTTACCAAATTAGGCTTAATGATCTTTACATTTTATAAACTTCTATATGTATTATTTATATTACATATGTATACTCACATATGTGTATATATGTATATAATAAAACACACGTGTGTGTGTTATAATCAATATACGGTTTTAACTTGTTGACAAGAAGGTAAGTAATAGAACAAGCAAAGATATCACTGATGGGGGAGAGAGATTTTGTTACTTCAGAGATGATGCTAGGAAGGTACATGGAACCAATATAGCAGCTCTAGGCACTAAAGTCTTTAGAATTTCACTCTGACTTTCTTGGTGAGTTGCTTAACCACACTTTAAGAATCCCGAGTCTACTATTCACATATTCTTTTACATATTGTAAGGACCTCAGTAGCCTCCTCACCCTGCTAAAATAGTAATCCTCTAGGAAAGATCAGAACCCCTGGGTCATCGTCTCAAAATACGATCGATAGTACTAGTCAAAAAAATCCTTTCTCATTTACAAGGAGTTAAGAGTATCAACTAGCTGCCAACTCCCCAGGAGTCTCTTTGCACAACACCCAGCCCCCCAGTCCAGGAAGCCCAGGATCTACCCCTTCATTATTTGCCCTTTATTTTCTGTGATTATGTTATCAGTTTTCTGTGTTGGGAGTCTGGTCATAGACCATTTCCCCTACATGCATAGATACTCCATAAAATTTAGGATTCCATTATAATATTATATAGAAATGGAAAAACTTGAATAAGGACAGTATATCCATTGCCTGTCACTGAGTAATATTTTTTTCTTCCCAGACTTTCCTAGCTTTCTCTGTAAAGAATTTTCTTAAAGATTCAGTGATGTGCCCTTTTGATTTTGTTATCAAGCTCCCTTTTATCTCCTTGTCTCACAAACCTTTTTCTTTTTTTCTCCTCCTTAATAATTCACCCCCACATTGTTGCTTCCTTGTGCTACTTCCTCTTTCCAATATCCTTTTCAAATCCCTAAACCACAAGTCCTCCTCCAGGCAACGGGAACTCTGGTTGGATCCCTAGGGGTTCCTGGCCCATGTTCTAGGAAACACTGATTTACATGAATGGATTAAGTCTTTACCATCTCAAATTCCTGTTATAATTAGTTTCAGAAAAACGGATCCATGTTACGTCTCTTTCTATTCCTTTCCTAATCTGTGACATGGGAATGAGTCATTAGAATTTTAATGTCCACATTAAATGCCAGCAGTGATCTGCTGTAACACATTAGCTACTCAAATATTCTGAATTTTGAAGGGCTGGCCCATTCTACCTCCTCATTGCAGGATGTCTTTGCTCTGTGAGGGAACAGGACTAGGCTGCTAATCAAACCAGAGGACATGGAAAAGGTCAAATTAGTGCAGAATGGTGCTGTCTGTCATTGAATAGCTGTGGAATTAAAAGACTTGTTTTTGTGACTAAGATTGAAATAAGAACATAGAATGTCACCACATGAATCCATTCCCTTGACAATGAGAGTTGCTTGAGTAGGAATAGTGAAAAATTAACTCTCTTTTTAAACAATTTTATTGCATATGAACCCTCTCAAATGACATGCTCATTAGCAGCAGGAAAACTGGGCAACTACTAGGTGTGGGCAAAGAGTGGGTTGTTAAGAATTCATTCTAGTGAAACTTTTTTGTTAAAAAGTCTGTGCAAAATGCGACTCTGGGGAAGCAAAATCACAGATTTCACTAACAACTGAAGAGTTCAACATTTAAGCTTCAGGTTAAGCACTGACCTTTTTAAAACTTCTGAAATAAAGATTTGGTTTATGTATGTTGAATGAAGAAGAGTAGGATAATTTAAAAAAATAGACATTCTTTGTATTCATACTTTCTGGACTATATTTTAATCATATTCTCCCTTTCTTGAGGCTACCAAATAGTATTCATAATTTCTCTGTATTTCTTTTATTTAAATGGTCAATCATAATAATTCATTCTATATGAACCAATTTCCTTTTGTGCTAGAAAAGTAGTCAATTTTAGTTCAAGTTTCTGTTTTTATTTCTTTTCCATTATTTTTACTTATGTATTCTAGATCTAGGTCACCACTACAAGGCTAAAAGGTATAGGCCTGCCATTAACTGGAATTATTTAGTGATTATTTTATTTATAGATTAGCTAAGCAATTGCCTTTCTTTTTGTAATAAAAATTATTTACTATTAATTTGTTTATTATTTATAATTAATATTATCATCACTTTATAATTTATTCATTTGTTTTTAACATTATTTATAAAAGTTTGATCTCTGAATTCTCTCCCTTTCCTTCATGATGATACATGAATCCTTCAGAATTGTCTTGGATCACTGTATTGATCAGAATGTCTAAGTCTTTCACAGTTGAACAGTATTACAATATTGCTGTTACTATTTACAGTGTTCTCCTGGTTCTGCTAGCTTCACTTTGCCTCAGTTTAAGTCTTCCCAGGTTTTTCTGAAACCATCTTGCATGTCATTTCTTACAGCACAGTAGTATTCCATCACAATCATATACCACAACTTATTACCATTTCCCAATTGATAGGCATCCCCTCAACTTCCAATTCTTTGCCACCACAGAAAGAGCTGTTGTGGATATTTCTGATCATATTTCTTTTTCTTTTTCTTTAATCTCTTTGGGATACAGATTTAGTAGTGATATTTGCTGAGTAATATTGGATATGCACAGCTCTCTAGCCCTTTGGGCATAGTTTCAACTTGTTCTCCAGAATAGTTGGACCAGTTCACAACTCTACCAATAGCACATTAGTGTCTCAATTTTTCCACATATCTTCCAATATTTGTCATTTTTTTTTCTGTTGTGTTAGCCAATGTGAGAGGTGGTATGAGGTGGTATCTCAGAGTTGTTTTAATTTGCATTTCTCCAATCAATGATGATTTGGAGCATTTTTATATGACTATAGATAGCTTTGATTTATTCTTGTGGAAGCTGCCTGTTCATATCCTTCAACCATTTATCAACTCAGGAATGACTCAGTACTTTTACTAATTTGACTCAGTTCCCTATATATTTGAAAAATGAGGCCTTTTCAGAGAAACTTGCCATAAAAACATTTTTCCCCCAGTTTCCTGCTCTCCTAATTTTGGTTGCATTAGTTTTGTTTGTGCAAAATCTTTTTAATATGATGTAATCAAAATTATCCATTTTACTTCCTATGATCCTCTCTATCTCTTGTTTAGTCATCTTATTCATAGATCTGACAGGTAAAATTTTCCATGCTCCCCTAATTTGTTTATGATATCACCCTTTTTGCCTAAATCATGTACTCATTTTGTCCTTATCTTGATATTGGTCTATACCTAGTTTCTGCCGAACTACTTTCCAGTTTTCCCAGCATTTTTTTTCAAATAGTAAGTTCTTTCCCAAAAGCCTGGATCTTTGGATTTATCAAACACTGCATTACTATGGTAATTTATTACTGTGCATTGTCTACTATACTGTATCTAGTCCACTGATCCACCACTTTATTTCTTAGCCAATACTGAATTGTTTTGATGTTTACTGCTTTGTAATGTAATTTGAAATCTGGTATTGCTAATCAATTGCCTTTCCTCACACTTTTCCCTGAAGACTAGTTTTTGACCACTTCATGCTTATCAATACTTCTATGGGGAAAGAAAAAAGAGTGAAGCAAAACTCAGAAGATTCAATACTTTGATTTTCTATTGTACCTATGAGCTTATCAATGTGTACTGTCTTTAATGATAAATCATGAGCCATTTGTTTCTGCATATCCTGTGCAACTGTCAGCATGTCTTCCCATATACAGGCCACTGAGGGTTCACCCAACTTTGGGACCTTTAACACTGAGTCTTAACATTAAATAGATGCAATGGAGTATGTAATATGTCCATCCATTATTTTTCTCTCTCTCTCTCTATATATATGATTGGCCTCTACTTTTTTCCAGTCTGGTGTCTTTCTGATAACATCCTTTACAACATTTCTCTTGTACAATTCTTCTTTTATAATGTGTTTCAGACTACTTATTTTCAACATGTTTTCCTCTATTGCTCATGATGGAGCTTATAGTATCATTTGTGTGGTTCAATCTCGTATGCTCTCTTTATCCCCCAGTAGTATGGATCGTTGGCAATTCTATTTACTTATTCCCTTTTTAGGTATTAAGGCCCCAACAAGGTCATTGGAAAGGTTCTTTCTTTTCCATAGGTAAAACCCTAAAGCCCTTGGCTATTCCTCAAAAGTTAGATTTGTTTATGCCAGCAACTGTTTTTATTAGCTGACAAGCTCTGAAGAGAAGTTTTTAGGGTCTGTTTTGTTACTAACTCATAGGCTGTCACAGCAATGGACAATCAGAGAAGTTTAGAAACAGCTGTGGCCAAAATACTAAAATAAATTATTGTTACATGTCAAGATGTACTCTTGTGACAAAAATAATGAGCCAAATGAGCTGACACAGAAGAAAATCAGAAGTCTGTCCTTATAGACATCATTTTCTGTCTCAGAAGTTTAAGGGATGGGGATGAAAGCAAATGCAACCTAACAGTAAAGTAAGGAAGGCACAGAAAATAGAAGCTACCATTAAAGGAACTGATTTATAAGTCTACCAGAAGGGACTAAAAAGTCCCAATTTCAGGGAAGTCATTTGAAAAATCTGTTCCAGAGGTATTCAATGTAGAGAGCAAGAGAAGAGTGGAATGAAACTGACAGACTCCTTCAAATGCTCAACACATGACTTAAGGGCTCAGTAAAAATACAGTTGGTAGTCATTTAAGCCACTGATATATAAGAGAGCTTTGTGGTTGTCATGAGTCCCCATTATGCTTGGCTAGATCTCATGTGTCATATAGACAAGATTAGTTTTGCTCAATTCCTATGCATTAGAGTTTCAATATTACTTTTGGCATTTAGGAAAAATTGGAGAATCCCCACCACTTAGGACAGGATGTAAGCACATCTACCCATACGTTCACTAGTTCTGGTGTATATTAGTACCAGATTTGAGGTGGAAATGGAAGGGGTCAAACCACGGCATATTGCTAAAGGACATTGTTCATGAAAGGAAATTCTAAGGAAATGGTCATGATTCATATGAGATAATTGTCATGGATGCAATAATCCTTGGCCTACCTATATGAAGAGGTGATAGACCTGAGGGATCAAGGAGATAAAGGAACCCCAGGCACTTTGGTAATTACAATAACTCAATAACATCTGATTTGCTAGGCTTTTTCATTCCATACCTTGCTGAAGAATATCGAAAGAATATATCAAACGCTACTAAGATTTCCTGAGGGAAGGGAAAAATCTAGTTGGCTAATCATAGGATCAAAGATTTAAAGCTTGAAGGAAAATCATGCCACGTAGTCCAACCCCATAATTTTACAGACGAGGAAAGGTGAAGTTTCCTTTCAAAATAATCAACAAGGTTTAGGTCATTGGTTCCCTAAGTCTTATGCATGAATAAATAGTCAGTTTTGAAACTGGGAAGGAGTGCGGGTGTGGGTGAGCATGGGGGATGGGGTTTCTTTTATTATCATTGCAATCTGATAGGTCTGAAACAGCGCTAGTATAAGAGCCAATCCCATTTGCCAAAAGTATTTATTAAGTACCTGCTATGTGCTCAGCATTATTTTTGGTATTTTCTGGGAGGCACAAAAGAAGCATGTGACAGTCCCAGCCCTAAAGGAGGAGATAATTACTCCACTTTCCAGATGCAGCTCTGCTTAATTTCAACTCCAAGTAACAAGATGGCCCTTCTAAGATAAACTAATCACTTCTAATCTCATTGCCGTGCAGCTGACTCAGCCTTTGATACTCAACTCCTTCCTGCCTTCCTCAGCCCCCTCTCCCCTCTTATTAGAGGGCTGGAAGGGAAAGCACTCTTTTGGGGAGGAGTGCTTTCCCATAACGCTTTCCTTTATAGAGGGTAGGATTTGGACTTCAGCTCACGCCACTTACCACCTGCAGCTCTGCTCAATTTCAAGTACACTGAACAAGATGCTGTCAAACTGGGTACAGTTCCATGTTGCCTGCCCCATCCCCACCCCCACCCTTCTACTCCACTTTTTCAGCTTTTTGTGTGTGTGTGTGTTTGTATTATCTTCTTTGAGGTCAGGCACTGTGTTTCTTTCCTTTATTTGTATCCCCAGCGCTTAGCACAGCGCCTGGCACATGTGTAGGCTCTTAATGCATATTGAATTGAATGAATTAAAAAAACTCAAATAAAGCACAGAGCAATTAAATAATAGTACCTCACATCTATATAGTGCTTTGAGATTACAAAGCACTTTCCTAACTACAGTGTTGTTAGGTAGGGGATGTAATTATTACTAACCTCATTTTACAGCTGAAGAAATTGATGTCAGCAAGATGGTACAATGGGTAGAACATTGAACTTGGAATTATGAAGACCTGAATTAAAAACCAACTTCAAACACTTACTGTGTGACCCTGGGAAAGTCACTTAACCTCTATTATCCTTGATTTCCTCATCAAAATTAAGG
This sequence comes from Vombatus ursinus, assembly GCF_900497805.2. Taxonomy (NCBI): domain Eukaryota; kingdom Metazoa; phylum Chordata; class Mammalia; order Diprotodontia; family Vombatidae; genus Vombatus; species Vombatus ursinus. The sequence goes on from NW_020954596.1 coordinate 67,299,436, forward strand.
ATGGTAATAATAGCACCTCCCTCACAGGGTTTCTGAGATGATCAAATGAGATATCAAATGTAAAGTACTTTGAAAACCTAAAAGTACTATTTAAATGCTAACTGTTATTATTGCTCTCAGCTCGGAGGAGGAGATGGTGTCAATATCACCTCTTGGGGAGAAAATCAAAATCTCAGGATAGCATAAGGACACTCCTGGGGACACTAGCCAAACTCAGAAGAAATAGGTCATTAGTAGCATCCTATTTAAATTAATTACTCTAAATAATTAGGGAAGTTAGATTAGGAAGGTGAGATGGCTGATGGGTGCTATCTGTATGTTGGATCCCATATCCATATCTTAGAGACCATAGGTAGCACAGGTAGCATGGGACCTGAAATCAAGATCTGAATTCAAATCTATCCTCATATTGTTGAAAGGATGGGCTTTTTCACCCTGATTAACAAGGCAAATCTTAGGACAAAGAGAATTAAAAGGACTTTATTTTAAGTATGTTGGGGTAGCAAAACATTAACTAACTGATGGCTGAAGGTCAGCAATGGCTTCAAGGTGGGGACAGCTTTTATAGGTAACTTTAAGACAATTCAGGTAGGTCCACCTCAGCAGAAGAGGTTGGGCCCTTGCATCTCAGTTCCTCCCCAAGGTAGCAAGAATGTGACAATTTGCAGGTGGGGTACGTGACAAAAAGCAGGGAATGCTTAGAGCCTCTTTCTTCACCAGAGCCTCCCTCAACACTGATTCATAAATAGGGCTTACAACAAAGGGATGTCGAGTCAACATAACTTTCATACTTACTAGCTATATGAACCTGGACAAGTCACTTCACTGTTGTCTGCCTCAGTTTTCTCATCTGTAGAAATTGGAATAATACCAGCACCTACCTCTCAGGCTTGTATTGTTGTTGAGTCATTACAGTTGTGTCCAACTCTCTGTGACCCCATCTGGGGTTTCTTGGCAAAGATATTGGAGTGTCTTTCTCCAACTCATTTTACAGATTAGGAACTGAGGCAAACAGGATTAAGCGACTTGCCTAGGGTCACACAGCCAGTAAGTGTCTGAGGTCACATTTGAACTCAGGTTCTCCTGACTCCAGGGCCAGAACTTTATCCACTATTCCTCTAGCTTGCTGTGAGTATGGAATGAGATACTATGTATAAAGTGCTTTGAAAGCTATAGAAATACTTGCTAGCTATTATTATTATTGGGGTTTTTGATTATTCTTGTTGACTAAGTGCTAGGGCATTGTTTCTTCATACTTGCCATTCAACAATCATGATTATTCAGGCGTAAGGGTAGATTGCCCTTACAGGCAACAGATCCATTCTTGAGGGTCAGAGAGAGGGGGAGAAAGCTGAAATAGGACTTTAAGCAACTCCACACAAAAATATAAATACGCACCAAATCCTCAGAGTATTAATATGTTATAGCTAGTAGTACCCTTAGAGGTCATCTGGTTGATCCAGTTCTTTACTTTTACTTGATAGAAAACTGAACCCCGAGAAAAGGGAAATGCCTTGTCCAGTGTCAGAGAGGAAGGTTCTTTTGAGTTTTACTGAAATTGTAATGGAAGTTGAGGTGGAGTCAAACGGACCTAAATCTTAGCTCTAAGAAACAACCTTGTCCAAGCCCTCATTTTGTAAAGGAGGAAACAGAGACTCAAGAGTTAGCTCAAAGCAGGGACTAATGTGCAGTTCCGACTCCAAATTCAGTACATTGAGCTAGGTTGTTAAAATTTGGCCTTCTGGGTGGAAGAGCACTCATCCTTTCAGAGGATCAGTCTCTTGTCTCATGTCTCAGGATAAGCACCTACGCTGGGAGCGGGGCTTCAATTTCTTCCAGGTATACTTTGACTCTAATTCACCATCTTCTATTTTCCCAGGAAAGTTTAAATATATTAGGAGAACAAAGCTTCAAGGAAAAGAAGTGTTTCGAGGCAGGACTCAAAAGGGGCTGACTGTTCTTTCTTTGACACTGCTTTTACTTTCCCTATCTTCCTCCTTTATCTCTGCTCTCTTGGGGCAGAGCTTGCTGAAATGGAGAGAACTCCTAGAACTCAGAAAGTATAGGGTAGCCCACTAAGCTTTCCATTCCTAATCCCTGAGCTCTAAACCTTCCAGAAAGTCTGAAAAATCAGAGTAGGCAAAATTATGGGCGAAAGAGGATCCCGTGGGGTGGGGAAAGCAAAGGTGTCTTCAGGAGGATACAGATTTCTGGAAAGGGTGGAAGCACTGTCTCCACCCCCAAACCCTATCCCACCCTCACTGGAAGACTGACTCTTCCTAGCTCACTATCACAGATGGATAATGTTCCCTAGGTTTCTTGCTCCCCACAAGTGACAAGATGAACTGTGAAGGCAGAAGGTTGGGCCATAGTTGGCACTGAGGAGACCAACCACTTGGGTGAGGGCAAAAGGGAGAACCTCACATCCGTGGAATAAGTCAGGGCCTCCCTCCCCACCCCCAGTCATGCCTTCTAGTCTGAGTAACCCCCAAGACAATCTCTGATTTCCCCCAAGAAGAGTGTTCTGGAGCCTGATTTTGCTTCCACTCTCTTATCTTTTCTTCTATTCACCTGGCCCTAGGTCCATCATTAGGGTCCCCTTACTCTTCACTTCCTCCTTTCCTTCTGACCTGACCTGTGTTTCTTCCTTAGAAAAATTGCTCTTGGGCCTTTTAAACCTCTTGCCCTGAAACAAATTTCCTGCCCTTGAGCCCCCTCTGGGATAAAGTCCTTATCACTTGACCTGAGTTAGCACTGTGATATAGTGAATGTACCATGTTAGGTTGAAAAAAAAAAAGCTCATTCAAGTGCTAGCTCTAAGCAGTCACACTAAATCCAGATAATTGCTTATTTTCTCTCCTTTATTTGCCACTATTAGTTCTGGCAAAATCTAACTAAGCTGTTCCCCATTTGACTCAGGAAGAGAAAATAAGTCAATTTAGCTTCCAGATGCTTTTGTGCTGGAATGCAGTAAGTAATCAATAATAAAAAAAATTTAAAACAACTCAAACAACACTTGGTCAAAAGGCTGTAAACATCTGGTGCCTTTTTAAAGTAAAAATTATAATTGTGTTTTAGGCCATGTTTTCTGTACATCATGGTAATGGGCCTGCTGGGCATAATTAGCTGACAAATGATAAAAGAGATTACTGTAGCTAAGAGAGAAGCTGGTTGCCAGGACCATTAGATAGATTGGGCAGAAGCCATGAGAATTAGGAGTGATAGGAATGTCACATGGGAGCCAGGGAGGTATGTATAACTTGCTGTGTTCTGCCTGAATTGCTTTAGTGTTGACAGAGGTCATTAGAGGTCTACAAAGATCCAATTATTTGAATCAGTTGCAATTCATCTCATAAAAAAAAAAAAATCTTTGATTTTTGTCATTTTACTTTATGAAGTTATATCAATACTTAAAGGTTATTGTATTCAAGTGTCTTTGAAATATGTTAGGAGATTCGATCTTGGATATTGGCTTACTGTCCCCACAATAGTTTTCCAATTTAATATTTCAGAAATTCTTTGGATACAAAAACTAGTAAGACAAATTGTAGATTTAAAACTATCTTAGAGGCCGTCTAGTCCAAACTCCTCATTTGTAGACGAAGAAATTGAATCCCAGCAAGATTAAGTAACTTTCCCAAATTTACACTTACTAAGTGGCAGAGCCTGGATTTGAACCCTTATCTTTTGCACCATGAGACTTTGATGTTGGAAGCTGATAGTGTCATATGCTTTTTATAATGTCTTTGAATAAGGCAGATTTTGGAATGAAGCTGTTGTATAGAACATTTGCCTTATTCATTTACATTTTCAAATACTGTAATCACTGTTTATAGCTATACTGTAATCACTGAAAAAATGAATTTACAGATGTGGTTTATCCCACCTGGAATACTCTCCTCATTACTTTCTGCCTACCCACCTTCTAGTTACCTATCCTTCTAGATTCATATTGTCCCACCTCTTTCATGAACTATTTGTGAACCATGGTATCCCACACCAATCTCCCCCTTCTCTGAAGTGCTCTATCATATTTTCTACACAATTCAGTGTTACTTAATCTAATATTGTCACACATTGTTTTCTGAATTTCATTTATATAAACTTATCTCTCCAAATAGGAGGCAGCTCATTTCAGCTCTAGAAAGGTCTCTAGGATACTGAGGAGACTCAAGGACTATCCCAACAAGTGCCCCCTAGTGGCATGCACCAAAGATTCTCAAGAAATTCGACATGGCACAGCTCTCAGTGGCCTATCAAATATTGTGTTAATGTCCCAAGAAGTACATTCATCACAATTCCCAGTCCAAGTTTCAGCCCCCTTTAAATTAAAAAGAAATTAAAAAAAAAAAAGGAAAAAAAAACAGCTAACCTAGCTTGTATGGGACAGATGTTACTCCTGCAAGAAAATCAGCAAGTTAAATAACTTGCCCTTTGATTTTTAAAGCTCTTTACAACCTGTCTCTAATACCTTTCCAACTTCATTACTTATTCTTTCCATCCCACAAATTTTGGTCTAATTAAACTATTTTTTTCTTATCAAACGTTTCCCTTACTTCTTTCAAGACTCAATCCAAGCACCAACTTCTACATGAAGCCTTTCTTGATCCCACCAAATGCTAGTGCCCTCCCCCAAACTACCTTATATTTATCCTGTTTATTTATATACGTATATTTTGACTTTTCCAATAGAATGAAATTTCCTTGAGAGGAGGAACTATTTTAATTTTATTTCTTTATTGCTATTACCTGGCATAGCTCGTAGCATATAGTATGTGTTTAAGAAATGCTTATTGATTGCCATAGCAAGTAAGTATCAGAAATGAAATTTGAATCTAGGGAAGATGAACAAGTACCCATAGGTCAATTTGACCTCACAGCCTCAGTATAGATACCATGGTCTGTGATCATTATAAGGTTTTTTACTACCTTGGGAATCATATTTTTGCTCTGTCTTTGCCCTCAAATCCAGCTGAGAAGTGGATGGGGCTATAGTGGTGTTTATTTGTTGTAAAAGAATTTTCTCAGTAAGACAAATGATTGAATGCTAACACTATATGCTACAGAAAGAATTTTTTTATAATACAGACCCATCTTGGACTCTTTTTCAATAAATTTAATTATTGAATTATCCTAACAATATGGTTATAATTTAATTTTACTTTCAAGGAGAGAAAAGTATAATGGTGAGGCTTCTACATAGTATAAGTATGCTAATCACACTTCTCCTAATAAAGACTGTCACCTACACAGGGCCTAGATCTATAATTTGATTGGTAGATTGGCATCTTCTGTGTAACTTAGTCTTGGTTTCCTAGATAATTATTTTGCTTTATCTCTGTCACCAGGTTACAGAGTGAAATATTCATTTTTTATATCACTACAGTGGTACACCAATTATGATTATTCTTTAGAAAGGCAGAGCTCCTTATGGGCAATTTGTGGTGGTTTTTAGTTATGTCTGAAATGATTTATTTACTTAACATATGGACATACTATGATTAACGACTTGTAAAAATACTGATGATTTGAGGTTCAAGTGAAAGAAATTGATAATGCTCAATGTTAAATAGCAAAGTGATTTCCATGTTATAAATAGAACGCATCATTTAATTTAAAAATGTTTTATCTCTCTAATTTAATTTCTAATTAGAGTGCACATTACCTATAAAATGAACACATTAGTGAGACATTCAAAGAAATTTCATAGAATTATTAGTCTAGATATTATTTTCATATATAAATATCTATAACAACTTATGCATATATTAGAAGGGAAATTCTCATTATGCAAAATAATTGAGTATCATATGTTAAGAAATTTACCCAAAGAGATTAAAGGTAGTACAAAATTGCTGTGAGTCAATTACTTAATCTCTTCAGTTTCAGTTATTTACCTGCTTTTGTCTTTATGACACACTTCCCAATTGTTATTTCTTTAATTCCTTTAAATTTCAATGATTTAAAAAAAAAAAAGAAAATGCTATCCATTTTTACTTCCTCCCCATCGGTGAAATAATTTCTCTCATTAATTCAATCATCCATTCATTTATCAACATTTTTTTTGTCTAAGTTTTCAGAGTAGATGATCTCTGACTACCTTTTCGAAGCTGAGATTCTATGCCTCTGAAAATTCACTGGGCAAGACATTCATTCGTTCACTCATTGACTCACTCATTTCATCATTCAATAAACATTTATTAACCAATCAAGCAACCAACATGCATTTAAATGCCTACAGTATATAGAGCATTGTGCTAGGTGGCAAGATCAGTACAAAGTCAAGATGACTTAGTCCCTCCCCTCAAGAAGCTTACAGTAGAGCACGGGTTTTTTAGAGACATAAACACAGATAATTATATAGGAAGACTGAAGGATTTTTTGCTGGTCAGAATACAGAGTAAATATCAAAACCTTGTTGATAGCAGATATTCGAAACAAAAGCAAGAATGTAGGCCCAGAGGTTAATAGGCAATAACCTTTCCTTCCTTCCTTAGTTTTTGTTCTTGCTCAAAATTTGCTTTGGGACTATGGGGTTCACATCAAGGATCAAATGGGAGTTATCAAAAAATATCTTAACCCTATTGTCTAAGTACTAGACTCAGTCAAAAGGAATGGATTTAATCTTCATCTAGGGCATGATGGCTTTGTTTTCCTCTCCCTTTCTTTCTTTGTTTCTTTCTCCCTCCCTCTCTCTTGCTTTCTTTTCTTTTTCTTTCTTTTCTTTTCTTTTTTTTTTTTTTTAAATCACTGCTCTTAGTGAAGTGTAGTGTTTCACAGCCTTGGCAATGTGTAAAAGAGCTGTTAGTTTGTCAAGAGAAGGATGTCTAATCTCTGTCCCTTAGCAGATGAGCCTGAAGAGTTGAAGCACAGAAGATGATAGGATAATAGTTAACAGAAGGTTGGTAAACAGAAGACCAGCAGGGATGCTCAGAAGAGAGCAACAAGATAACACTGCCACAGCACATCGACAGCTTTGCAGTGTTGGAAGTGTGAGCTGCCTCCACTACATGTATTCTACTCTGGTGATTCATGTTCTCTGCATTTGTTTTCTGCATGCATTCTCTGGCCATGTACTTTCTTGGCATATACTCCATCACGAATTCCCTGGCTACATGTATCTACCATGGGTGTATGCCTTCCGTGTCTTCTTGTCCTGATGTCTCTGTGCACTGCCACCACTACCACTAATATGGTAACCTATTAAAGAATGTAACCCATGTGTTCATGGAAATATTTCAAGTATCCCTTTCTTTTCAGTGCTATTTGATGTCTTTTGTTATAAGCTGTGGCCACAGGCTTACTGGTAAAAGTAAATATATTGGTAAGTTAAGGCTTTGAGCAGGTGGTGCCCCACAAAGTATCTTGAATCTGTAATAGCTTTTCTGGGAGACCATGTGTAAGAGGGAGTACCCCAGGTGCTACAGTTACAATGTAAAATGTTACATGAAAAAGTCAGTACAGATTCAAAAAGTACTTTGTAAAGTTTGAGTGGAAAGGTCATTACTGATGAGGATGTGGGGAGCCACTGAGATAGGATGCCTCTGTGTGTGTGTGTGTTTTCCTTTAAAGTAGGCCTTTAAAGCATCCATGGGACTTCAGCAGGAAAAGCAGAACATTCCACAAGCATGCACAGAGAGCAAAGCCATGCAGGTAGGAGAACGGGGGTATGTTCAGGGATCAGAGGGTTTGACTAAAGTGTAGAGCTATGTGGTTCTTTGACCCTTGCTTGGCTAAACTGGTTGATGTTTATGAATTGATTTTCCTTGGTATTTTATATTTGTATCTTATTTCTGCATTATTAGTCGAATGATTCCTAGGTGAAAGGCTTGGAATTAGTGAATGTTCCTGATTTTTTTTCCCCTGATACTTTTCAACCATGTTCCCCTCCCCACTATTTCAGACTGACTCATTGGCAAAAGACTGCTTGCAAGTCTTAATACTCCACCCTGCACCCACCCAAGCATCAGAAACCCAGCTAGGCTCTAATAGTTTGTGTGATAATCAAAAAAGAAGATGTATATGAGGGTGTTTTGTAATTATGAAATATTCTAAAAATGGAAGCTATTATTATTTGTAATATATGTATGAAAGAGATTATGCAATCTTTGTCAATTAAAGATAGTCATTTCTAGTCTTTGTAGCTTAAAAATTTTCCTGTATGTTTAAGCTAAAATTATCCTGTTGCCATTTAAATGTCTTATTTTCACACCCTCCCCAACTCCTAATAGAGTTGCTAGTGGGGATGAGTTCTGCTTGTTATTTCATAATCCTGAGCATGGCTATTTAAAACATAATGGTGTTATTGAAAGACAAGTGAGTTGAGAGTCAGGCATTGAATTTTCTGGTATCTCTCAGTAGTTTATTCTCTAGGCTCAAGTGTCCTAAATTCTTTAAACTTTCAATTTAATTTAGTTCAACAAGCATTTATTTATTATGTTCAAGGCACTAGGAATACAAAAGACAAAAAAAATCCTTAAATTCTATTGATATGTAAGAGAGGAATATAGTATTTATACATGTAAGCAAATATAATTTGAGGAGGGATAGAACATTGAAAATTAGAGTAATAATAGAAAGCTTCCTCAAAAAGTGACACTGAGATGAAGCTTGAAAGAAATTCAGGATTCTAACAGTTGGAGGTGAAGAGGGAATGCATTCTAGGGATGAAAGATAACCTGTACAAAGGCATGGAGGCTGTGCTGGAGATGAAAGGCTAAATTCCAGCTAATCTCCAGTAGAACAGTTTGCCTAGAACATAGAGTGAGTGAAGGAGAGCATGTGAAGTAAGTCTGAAAAGGTTAGGCTTCCAAAGCAGATTTGGAAGTGTTTTCTCACAAAAGCTTTGTTCATTCAAGTCACTTTTTGGTTCTTTGAGATTTCTTCAATTTCTGTACTCCTTTGCTTATCCATGGCTTTTGGAAGATTCACTAAAGGCAAAGGTCATGGTCTAATTACTAAATTGCTTTAAAGAGGTAAAAGAGTTAAATGATACTTTCTCTGTGTCCTCATTGCATGCCCTGTTTTTTTTTTTTTTAAGCAACCCCGTACAATTTCCTGAGAGTTGTACCATAATCAGTTCAAGTATCTTGACCTGCCTGTTTTCCATAGTATCCTTTTGCTAAGAATAACTTTTTTTTTTTTTTTTGCAAGGCAATCAGGGTTGAGTGATGTGCTCAGGATCAAACAGCTAGTTAAGTGTCAAGTGCCTGAGATCATATTTGAACTTAGCTCCTCCTGATTCCAGGGCCAGTACTCAATACACTGCACCACCTAGCTGCCCCTAAGATGAACTTTTAACGGTAAATGAAAACATTCCTATAGTCACATCCCTGTTTAAATACACATGAAAATGACCTCTTTGATTAGACATAAAGCCTTACCAGATTTTTCGCCTAGTCATTTCGAGCATTTGGAATAGCCTCCTAACCAATTTTAGCCTATTATCAAGAGATTCTATGCAAGCTTAAATATGCATTAGAAATCCTTTCATCTCAAACAGATGAATAAACAAAGCCTTTACTTGTGTTCATGTCTTTGAATAACTGGTTTAGTAATATATGCACATCTATATGTAATATGTATAAGGGTGTCATCCTGAAGAGCCCAAGTCCTAAAAACAAAATAAAGGAGGCACTAAGGTATTAAACTGCATGGCCTGGTGACATCTTCATTGGGTGCAAATTAGTTCCTTGAATGAATCAGGAAAGAAATAAAAACAATAGAGAATGATAGGCCACACTTCAAGGTGATTTTAAAATTTAAGTTCACTGGGTCCAGGAGATTCAAAGTAGTATCCAGCTTCTCATTGGCCAAGTAGAAGACACATGGAGCTGGACAATGGGAAGCTGTAAAAAAAAAAAAAAAAAAATCATGAACTTGGGAAAGCAGAAATTCAGGTTGAAGTAACCATCTTAAAGAAAGGAGCCAGGTCTCTGGAATTGAGAACGATTGGCTTAATGAGGTTTATTAGGACAGAAACAGTGTGACCAGAAACAGGGTGGCTGACTTTTCCTCTGTACTACTATTACAGAGCCTGAGGTGATAATCATGTACCCCCATGAGTTCCTTTATTGAGAATTTGAAACCTCTGCCTCTGGGTACAGGGAAGAAATTTGTTTATCTTTATTAGTTTTAAATGTTTATTTTGTCTTTATAAACAGTGGTAACCACCAGTAATTGTGATATGGGTTGTACTTATTGTGTGATGAGGAAACAACCACTGAGGGGGCTGGGAACAACCCAGAGAAGAGTTAGAGATAGATATAGTGTTGCAGTTTTACCAGAAGTGCTGTTTCTGACTAGGGGCTCAGAACTATGAAAAAGATAAAGGGACAGATGTTTTGATTCTACTTCTCAGAGTGGAGAAAGAGTACATAACTGGGAAAACTCATCTTGGATAATGTCAGTAGTAGGATAAAGAATAGGAGTGGCTGAATAACTCTTACCACCACACCATCACATTAACACTACTATATATGTGTGTATGTTCACACTCACATGCACACACAAACATGCACACTATATATATGCATATATTTGTATATTTGATATAATATTATTAGAAGGCTTTGAACTTTTAACTCCATTGAATTAGGTGTTTCTAGTGTCTACCTGTAATTTTTGTATACTGAGTTATTTTTGGTCAAGACCAATATTCATATTATGACAGAATCAATATTCACATTATGACATAAATATTCATATTATGACATCAATATTGACATTGTGACAATATTCACAATATGTCTAGGACCTCTGAACCCCTTGACTTTTGAAACCTTTTATGTCTCAGAATCCAACTGTAAACACCTCCCCCACCCCTGCCAAATCTCCTTACTTTTATGTAACAGAATAGTCTTGGTATGTTTATACCTACTTCTAAAGAGGGGTCTGGTGATTCCTGGCCTTGCTGAGAAGCATCTTTTCATGGATACTGAGAGGAATTCAGCCCTCCTGGAAAAACATCCTCCTTGAGATGGTGCAGCTACCTGCAGTCAGAATGGGTATAAAGATCCCTTGGGAATCATGACCATTCTCAGAGAAGGGAATGGCTTAAAACTGTGCATGACTGTACCCCCACTTCCTGTGAGTATGATCATGTAACTTTGCTATTTCTGTCTCTGTCACTTGTTCCCCTTGAGACTGCTGATCACATGCAATCTATAGACCCAAATGTCCTGTGTCCTTCCCCAACCTCACCCTGACATTAAACTGCTTGCTCAGCATCAAGTCCACTGTACTGTTTTAATTTCATGGGAATCTTGAACCTTATCCAGACATTTCCTAGACATAAATACATGTATACATACATACATACATGTACACACACACATATATACATATACACACACACATATATGTATATAGTCACACAGATATATTCACATTTGCTGGACCTGCGATTTTTTCTACCAAAGATTAGGCTCTTCTTTTAAGCTTCTTAGATGCCTAGGGCACTAAGAGGTTAAATGACTTGTCAAGGTATCACAGCAAGTTTGTGTAAGAAATGAATCTTTAACCCAGGTCTTCTTGACTCTGAAGCCAGCCTTCTTTCAATTATGTCATATGTCCTCTAACCATTTGGTTAGAAAGGGCATACCATTTGGTAGGGCCAACAAAATATTACTTTTCTTCAGAGTTTTCCATAATGTTTGGTCTCCAAATTTCCATACTTCTTGGTTATTATGTTTATAAGGATGTGGCATTGCTTCTCAGAAGTCTTTAATTGCAAGTGCCATCCTTCCTCACTCTGAGGAATATCAGTGAATCGCTATAATATACATGCATAAATGTATGTATATATGACTATATTAATAATTAAGTCCTTTATCCCCTTGTTAGGATCTTTGCGTATAAGAAATATGTTCCTTCTCCCCTATGGAATATGAGAAAGCATTTAACATATAGAATACCAAGGGGGAGAAAACCTATAAAGACTGGTGGGCATCTTTTGATTCCTCTCTTGAGAGAATAAACAAAGTCCATTCTCCTGCCATTTGCTGGATAATTGGCATGTATCCCATAAGTGTTCATTATACTTTGTTTTTGCTTTTATCCCTAAAATCAGACAAGAGGAGCTCTTCATCTTTTCATAATAATTTCATAAATAAAATGTCTCTCTGGGTTTTGATGGCCCCATAACTCCAATACTCATAGACATAACCTCCATATCCCCCTTATTAGTCAATCTTGAATAAAGTAAGGAACATTCCACTTTCATACTTTTATCCCCCACAGCCAACTTCTGCTATAATGATATAGCTCCATTGCTTATCTCACACACTTAAAAGTAAATTACTTTTGCTCCATGAGAACTCTTCTTGACTAAATCAATCAAAATCAAATATTAATCAGATGCTGTACCTCCCTTGTTTCCTACAATACCACCATGCTTTAGCTACTGTGCCTAAGTGCTAGGGATACAAATGGAAGCAAAAGGAAAGACATTTATTGCCCTTAAAGTACTTACATACTAACAGCCGTAGATGTATCAGGGCAGAATGGCAAAGTTATCATTCTCTCTGACCCTGCAGATCGCTTCTCAAGGTGATGTCTGTTTGAAGGAATGGTTCAGACCAGCCATGCTTTACTTTCTGGACTTTGCTCATATGCTTTAGTTGCTTTCTCTTTCCACCTCTGCAATCCTCTTCTCCCATTGGTGAAATTCTCCCAGAACCTCTATTTGGAAGGGGGATTAAGTCCAGCCATCTTTCATCATCTCTAGACTTTGCCATTATGCCCCAGCACATCTACAAATATAAGATCTTTAAGGGGAGGAAATGTCTTTCTTTTGGCTTCTATTTGTATCCCTAGCACTTAAGCATAGTGATTGTTACGTAGTAAATGCCCAGTAAATACTTTTTGACTTCCTTGAATAAATTAAAGGCATGGTCCTGAAAGACTTGTTCACATACTAAGAATTTGTATAAAAGGAAAGAGTTATCCCAGAACCAGATAGAGCTTCCAAAGGTCTGGAAGTAGAGAGGAAGAAAATGAGTCATAAAGAAACGAACCAAGAACTGGTAACTTCAAGGCAGCCAGGGAAAGAAGAAAGAGAAGTGGACTGAGCCGTGGCCAATTAGAGACATATGAAGAAGGGCCATCTAGAAGTAGATGACCTAGACCATGGGTGGGAAACCTGCAGCCTCGAAGCCACATGGGGCCCTCTAGGTCCTCAAGTGTGGCCCTTTGACTGAATCCAAACTTCACAGAACAAATACTTTTATTTAGGGGATTTTTATTAAGATGATTTGTTGTGTGAAGTTTGGATTCAGTCAAAGGGCCACACTTGAGGACCTAGAGGGCCCCATGTGGCTTTGAGGCTGCAGGTTCCCCACCCCTGACCTAAGCTGATACTATAAATCTATCAACCTCCTAGAGGACTGAGGAAATTCCTTAGGAAAGATCTACTCTTTCCCCAAATTCCTTTTCTAGTGCCTGTCTATCCACTAACACAATCATACAATCTGCTCTTTCCTTCCCTAAATGTTTCTAGTAACCTGAATTTTGGCTTAACCACAAAGAGGCCTGTGGTTAACTAGGAATAGATATAAATATAAATTTAAGTAGAGAGCCCACCTAGCTGGTGGCTTAGAGCAATTGTGAATGAATTCATAACATTTCATCTAAAATAAACTCCCTAAAGCTGCACAAGAGGAAATCATGTGGACCTTTAAGAGTCATTATATTGTCCCTAGGCATAAAATGATCTAATTATTGTAACAGACTGCTAACCTGCATTCAAATATCCCAAAGTATAGCTCTAGAAGCAGAAGCAGCAGACAACACCTTGCTCCCCATTAAGCATTACCCTGAAACTTCCCCCCTCCTATAGGAAGGAACATCTCTGATACATGGCAGAAATATGGAACCTTTCCCATGGAAAAGAGAAAGCTAGGACTCCGTCTTTGCAACAGCAATACCACTCCCTTAATCTAGGTGCAGATTTGTAGGCTTGAAGGAATCTGCTCTGTCAGAGAGACTGTAAAGAAAATCCTTCATAAAATCTCCTTTGGACTTGTGTAAGTGTTGTGTGTTCGTTTCCTTTTTCCCTGCATAAGCACTTACTTGACAAATTAAAGAAATAAAATATGTGGGGGAAAAATTTGCCTCTTTCTCATTTCTAAATTCATCAACTTACTGCAGGAGGAGCTCTATTTTATACCAGTGCAGATCCTGTTTTTTTTTAATTTGTAGTCTTAGTGAGTTGCCTGAGACACTAAAGATTTTAAGTCCTCCTGGTAATACAAACTGGCTGTTAGACCCTGAGCAAGAGATTTAAACTCTCAGTGACCCAGGCAACTCTCTGAGACTACAAGTTGCAGAACAGTTGTTGATCTATGTTAGTAAAAAGGATTTCCTTACAGGGGGTTCCATATACCAGTAAAATCACAGATTTGAAACCAAAGTAAAGGGGTTAAAGGCATTCCCAGGGAGGAATGTTCCCTGAAGAGAACTAGAACAAGTTTCTGGTAAAGATAGCAATAGGAATGTTTCCAAACTCAGGCCCCTTGAAAAACACCTAAAGATGAATAAGAAGCTTCCACAAATGAAACATGTTCAACTAACTAAAGAAATGAATGAAAAGGAATGCCAAGTACAGTAATCCCTGTGGGGAAAAAAAATACAAACCAACAAATGATCCCATTCCCACCAGGTACTAAGCCAATAACAAGGTGGAATTATCTCAAGGTCACAAATGTCAGCCTTGGATTTAGCTTCATCCTGATCTATGTAACTTGGTGGCCATAATTGCCTGACTTAGGACCACTTCTGATTGGGACACCCCAGTTGTAAAGGACATAATCAGTTTAATGTCAGTCCCATTTGGATTGGCATGTAGGTAGAAGGCAGAGAAGCTACTATTTTCTATGTTTGTCCAGCAGAGGACTGAGGGCTCTGTTTGGTCTTCCACTCCCAACTCAGGCATTATGCTGAAAGATTGACTTGATTAAAACTCTAGTAATTACAGAGCTAAGAGTTCAGAAGAAACAGGAGACCTTCACTGTCTATCTCTACTTGACATCCTGAAAAGTGAATGAATGAAAAATAATTTATGGCACTTACTGTGTGCCATGCACTGTGCTAAGTGCCAGAGATGCAAATAACAAAGTCCCTGTCCTCAAGGAGTAAAGAGAGATGAGAAGAAAAGGTAAGTGCTGGCCAGGTGTCAGGGGGGACCTAGTGCCAGCCTCCTGCATGCATAAGTCATTGAACAATTAACAAAAGGAGGTTTTTTTTGCCCCATCACCACAAGGAAATGCAGCAAAGAGAGAGTAGCACTTAGGTTTTATAAATACAATCTCTCTTGCCTCCATATTGAATCAGTCTGGTCAGCAGGGCAGGGTATGGCAGGTGACTTGAGTGGTGAGACAGTTACCAAATATGAGGGGCCTTGATTCCACATAGGTAGGACATTTTATACCATTAGGTGACTGGGAAGCTGCATTCTGCGGGCAGGTTTTTGGCCTTTTAGGAAAACTGATCCTATTTTTTTAAAATTTATTTTTAGTTTTCAACATTCATTTCCACAAGCTTTTGAGTTTTGCTTCCCCTTTCTCCCTCCCCCCCCAAAATGGCATGCAATCTGATATAGGCTCTACATATACATTCTTATTAAGCATATTTTCACATTAGTCATGTTGTAAAGAAGAATTAGAACCAATAGGAAGAACTAAAAGAAAGAAGAAACAAAACAAAACGTAAGGAAAAAAAAGAGCCAATAGTAAGCTTTGATCTGCATTCAAACTCCATAGTTCTTTGTCTGGATAGAGATAGCATTTTCCATTGTGAGTCTTTTGGAGATGTCTTAGATCCTTGCATTGCTGAGAAGAGCTAAGTCTGTCAAAGTCAGTCATCTTACAAAATAACTGTTACTGTGTACAACGTTCTCCTGCTTCTGCTCATTTCACTCCACATCAGTCCATAGAAGTCTTTCCAGGTTTTTCTGAAGTCCACTTGCTCATCATTTCTTATAGCACAATAGTATTCCATTACATTCGTATACTACAACTTGTTCAGCCATTCCCCAATTGTTGGGTGTCCCCTCAATTTCCAATTCTTTGCCATCACAGAAAGAGCTGCTATAAATATTTTTGGTACATGTGGGTCCTTTTCCTATTTTTATGATCTCTTTGGGCTACAGCCCTAGAAGTATTATTGCTGGGTCAGAGAGTATACACATTTTTATAACCCTTTGGGCATAGTTCCAAATTGCTCACTGATCCCTATTTTGATAAAATGTGGAACCCAGGTCTTATCCCACCAAGAAAGAATACTTTGGTTTGGAAAATTACAGGGATGGTGAGTAGGCCTGTAGGTAAACAGAATTACACATCCCATTCAGATACAATGGCAGAGCTGGTTTGATCATGGTTTGTGGTTCCAGAACTTGAAGAGAGGGGAAGGCTGCTAGGCTATGGAGGAGATGGCCAAAGAGTCAAGAGTCAGGGAACACATGATTTTACTGCTATATTTCTGAAATAGTGAGAACAGTCACTTACCAGAGTTGTATTTATATGTAGGACTTGTGGTACAGGAATACCATGTGTGGCTTCACCTCTTACAACCAGAATCAATATGGAGATTTGAGTGGTGGTCAAGTAGTCAGGGAACATGCATCCTTAATATCCTATGTCTATTAACTTATTTATATATTTTAATAAACGCTATAGTTAGGTCAAGTGGATAACAGGCTTTGTTTCCATGCTTTGAAATTCCAGTGGATTATAGTGTCACAAACATAAGTGATATATAGACTGTCACCTTAGCTGTGTGGGTTTTTGGCATACTAAAGACTGGACACTGGATAAACAGGTAAGAATGCCAGGGTAGAAAAGTTCCAATCTTTGGTTCTTTGGGGACAAATGACTCTTGAAACTATTTATTTTAATGAAATGTAATAAAAAGAATGTCTATCATTAAGGCAAGAAGAGTTTATTATAAGTAAAGAGTGAAGATTAAAAGGGAAATTCTGCAATTCTGGTGTTAATAAAATAAAACATGATTTAAGCTTCAAAAAAATAAAAGTATTGAACATAGAGATTAGGCAAAAATATAATGATTTTTAGTAGTACAGGAAACGTTTTTAGAACAGGTTGTAGGATAATTAGAAAATTTAAGGGAAAGAAAATTAGTAACACCTATCCACAAGAGGCATTTTGTCTTTGATGTTAAGATGGCTGACATAAAAATCTAAGTTTTGGAAAATAAGCTTGTTGATCAAAAAATAATACCAGCTCCCCTTACCGTAACCCAGTATAGCCTATGAGTTAGATAGACATTTGGCAGCTTACAGTGGATTAAAGGGTGCTGAACAAAGTAGTCATGCCCATCACTGTAGCTGTTCCTGAACTCCTTGATGTCATAGATTAAGTAGGCCAGATCCAGGGTGAAAATATGGGGATATTTACTTCGCAAATGTTTTTTTTTTTTCTCTATTCCAATGGAGAAAACAAAAGCAATTTGCTTTCATTTGGAAGAGTCCAGGACATCTTCACTTTCCAGGCTACTTGAACTCTTCTTTTTACTGATATATTATGGTGTACAGAGATCTGAAAAAGGCTTCCCTGAGGGAACTGTTTTATGCTACACTGATGACATCATGTTGAATGGGCTGGATGAGGACATGGGGCTAAGGCTTTGTTTCACATGTTGGCCCATAAGAGGGACAAGGGGTGGGAAATCAATCATAAGAAAATTTAAGTTCTAGCCCAGTAAGTCAAGTTGGGGAAGAATACAGTGGAGAAAACTTAGCAGATTCCAGGCACACTCCAGAATAAACTACTGACACTAGCTTCCCCAATATCTAAGAAGGAAGTTCAGAAACTTTTAGGACTTTTCAGGTATTGGAAAACTCACATTTCCTATCAGGGTATCCTGATGGCCCTCATTTACCGAGTCTCTCACAGGTCTGTTTCTTTCAAGTGGGGCCCAGAACAAGCTCCAGCACTAGAAGATATAAAGCAACCTATCCAGTTGTCTCTCCCCTGGGACACTTCGGACCCTATAGGGTCCATGGTTTTGGAGGTTTCTGTCCATAAAAACTACGAGAAGTGGAGATTTTGGCAGACATCAAGAAATGGTAAGAATAAATATTAGACTTTTATACCTTCAAGTTTTCCAAAAAAAAAAGCCATTCATTGGACCATTTTTGACTATCCCCTATTTGCTACTGAATTGTATGATATCTTATATGACACAGGGTTGTACAATCATCCTTTGTTCAGAGTTGCCTATTATGATTTGGATGGTACAAGATGTTTCATCTGACAAGATGGATAGGACACAGGAAGCATCTATTGTTAAATAGAAATGGTACATTTAAAATCACATTTTTCTGGGTCCCTTTGGTATAATTGCCCTTAATGTCAACTCAAGTCAAGTCAACAAGCATTTATTGATCATCTAATATGTACCAAATAGTTTGTAACTATGTGAGAAACTGAGACTTAAAGTATAGGCCCTGGAATACTGGCTCCATTATTGATCCAATGAACTCCCAACTATAAGGACCTGGCCTCTGAGGAACATTTGTCTTCTTTTGCTTGTCTTACTTTGTTTTGTTTATTTTAGGCTCCTGATATAAAAGAATAATATGCAAATGGACTTCAGTGGCTACTAATTTGGTGACATATTAGAGAATGAGGGGTTCAGAAGTCCCTCCTGTGGGATGAGCTTCAGTCTGCATGATTGACATGTGTGAGAACATTGAGGGATGGGGTGGAAAAGATCTTCATCTACACTAATTCCTTTGGTAGTGACCACTGATAAACCAAGAGAGCCTGGAGGCCTTAATTATGTGGATTTTTAGGCATACTAAAGGCTGGACACTGGGTAAACAGTTTAAACATACTAAGGGCTGGACAGTAGGGTCTGGAGAAAATAGAACTAGACAATCAACGTATCTCCCCTTTGGCATTAGGAACAATGGAAGAATTTTGCCAGTCCTTCCCCTTGCATATAGTTGTTTTTTGGGGGGGGGGATGGGGAAGTATTTATTAACAACCATACATATCACATGTTCTGCATTGAATTAAACAATCAGGTTGGAACTGTTATAAAAATGGTAGAGATTCGGAACTGGGTCCTTTGTCAATGTGGATATTGGAGTAATAATGTCATATTGTGTTGACCCTGAAGCCCTGTCTATGATGAATTATTGCCATTCTAGGAGGAGAAAGGGTTTTCTTGTCCAGTGTTTTCTTGGATACAGGTTCTGGGACTGCTTTTGGCTGTAGTTCCAGCTTATCCTTTCCAGCTCCAGCTTTTTTTTTTCCTTTTCTTGCACAAAACTATATGAACCTTCAGGTATTTGCTCCACCTCAGAGGGCTCCATATGCCTTGAAGAAATAGCTAAAGTCTATGTCATATTGCAAGCTTCCTTTCTTCTGTGATATTTAGACATCTACTTCCCAGAAAGGGCTTGGAGGACAAAGGGGTACTATTATTGGGATATACCTTGCTTTCTTATAGCATCAGGAGGTGAAACTGTTGCCTTATAACTATAGTGAATAGGTATTTACTTGGAAGAAAGAGAATCCCTTAACTGACTTGGTGGTAATTCTGAATCCCTGTTAGGAGGTAAGGTTTTTTATTATTTATTATTATTATTTTTTATTTAGCCTCTGTGGAAGTAGAGGTCAGCCCCTACATAGATGCCTTTAAAGGGGTCAAAGATTTAGTGACATCTACAGCTGATGGTACTCTGGTGGGTTTCACAGATTGACTTACTGCTGGAGAAGAGTTGGGGCTAGCAGTTGCCGAGGGAAGAAACTATGCCTTAGGATGGTATAGTCAGCCCCTCTAAATTTTAGGCAAAGCTCTGAGGTGCTGCAGTGGATAGAACACTGGACCACAGCCAGGAAGATTTGAGTTCAAATCCAGATACTTTATTAGCTATATGACCTTGGGCAAGTCACTTAAGTCCTTTTGGACTCAGTTTCTTCATCTGTAAAATGGGGATAATAATAGCACCTACTCAGCAGGGTTCTTGTGAGGATTAAATGAGACAATTATAAAGCACTTAGCACCTACTAAGTGCTATATAAATAGCTAGCACTCCTTGTTTATTATTTATTTATTTATTTATTTATGTATGTATTTATGTATTTATTATCTCCTCACTTTAGTTAAGGCTCTGTGATCAGGATGGTGAAAGGACTTGAATTCATGATATAAGTGTATTAGTTGAAGCATGTGGGGATGTTAGCCTAGAGAAGAAATACATTAGAAAGGATAGAATCACTTTCTTCAAATATTTAAAAGGTTGTCATATTCAGCAGGATTTAGACTTGTTCTATTTGGCTCTGGTAGCCAGAAGTAGGATTAATGAGTGAAAGTTAGAGGAAAGCAGAGTCTGACTCAACTTAAGGGAAAATTTCCTAGGAATTAAAGATTGCCAAAAATGGAATGTTTCTGACACTGAAAATCTTCAAGCAGAGTGTGGATGTTTGGTTGTCCAGAATGTGGAGAGGTGTTTCATGCTTTGGATGTAGCTTGATGACTTGACTTCAGACTTTCCTTCCAGCTCTGGAATTCTAGGATCTTTTGGTAACATATAAGAACTTGACGCATAGTGTCTGAAAAGCTATAGCTCCTGGAAGCATGTGCATTTTTTAGTCTAAGTCTAGCAATTAAGTACATACATATTGGCAAGTACTCTCAAATAGTGCCTTGTAGAGATGCGGCACTGACTATATACTACCCTAATGCCCCTTTGTAGTCACAAGGAAAGCAGCACCTTCTGCCATTGCAGTGGACTTCATATGATATTGAAGATGTGTAAATAGTTTTGTATAGCCTTTGTGTTGGCTATATAAATTTAATTACATTATAATCACAGTGTCTGGCACATACTAGGCACTTAATGCTTACTGACTGATTAATTTTCTTTATATTAAGATTCAAATAACCATATCAATATTATCTGACAATATTTAATAAGCAATATACCTATAATGCTTCTAAGCAGATTTCTGCAAATATTATCCAAAGAGAAAAACTTGATTACAAATGTCAGAAGCAAAGCCAATAGATAAAGGGAAAGACTTTAACCCAAATTCACTGAGAAAGAGATATGTTTTTGTTATAATTTTTTCTCTTGTCCAGTACTCTAATAACATTAAGTTTTTCAAAAGAGAAAGGAGAAAGAAAGATAAAGAAAGGGAGCAAGAATAGTAGTTTGCAGAGGGAAAAAGTAAGATAGAAGGGCTAGAGAGAGACAACAGACAAGACTTGGGACTCAAGGAACTGGGGGACTTAAACAATTAGTAATTAACTTGGTCACTTACTCCCCTTTTATGTGAGGTAATATTTTTACAATGCAATGGATAAATTAAATGTGACTACTTTCAAGTGAAGCATTTTAATCACCTTCATTTCTATCAATAAAGAAAGATTAAATCATGCATACTTATGGCTTCTTATGGGCTGTGATATTTCAAATTCTGGCATTGTTCCTTTTGAGTTTGAGTCAGTCCCTGAAGAGCGTTGCACCCACATATTACTGAAAATTTTGACCATCAAAGGGTAAACACTTATCATCCTATAGCACTATATATGTATATACATATTTTCTATAGCCTATACATGTATACATATATGTATGTTCACACACACATACACACATACATACATGCATACACACACATATACATACATATCTATATCTATATATCCTCCCCTCCCCCAAATCTCCTATTGTAGATACTAACGCTCTGACTCTTAAAGAATCAAATTAAACATCAGTTTTTGGTGACTTCCTCATGACTGTTTATCAGCTTCTTAACTCCCAACTGCTTCCTTAATTAATTGTTCCTTCTTCAATAGCTCATTCTGTGTCAGGATTCTTTCTGGAGAGCACTGTTGTACTGCCATATGTCAGAAAGACAGTCTAAGATTCTTCTATTGAATGTGGCTAGGCATTATTTAAGTATGTTACCTTGATGATGGTGACATCATTCAGGTACTTGGCCTACATGGAACTAGCACCATCTCCCTTATTTCATTTTAATGAGTCCCCATGGCTTTGAGGCTATAAACTAAAATACCATTGCCATCTCCTCCAGCAATCTCAAACTTAATTATTCCACTCCAGGAAGCTGTCTGATGGCCCTGCAGAGACCTGCTTTGGAACTAAAATGCAATCCTTTATTGTGTGACAAAATTACCTTTGTTTCAGTTTTCATTTATTTACAAACATCATGGAAAAGCACTTCTCAGCACAACATAATAGATGATTACTACAAATTTGATTTTGAGATTTAGATAGTACATTTGTTGGGGGGCTCTTTTTTATGTTTCCGTAGGTAACCATCTTGACTTCTTAAAGACTCTTATATGTGGAGCGTTGTGGGTAATTTGGTATAAATTGTCAGTATAGCTGACTCCCATCTTTTTTCCATCCTAAGTTTTGATATTATTTATTAAGTTTTACACCTTAGATGACATATCTTATATGCCTGTCACTACCAATATTTTTTATTGGTGGATTTGGGCAGATTTCTCTAATATTGAAAAACTAAGCAATATTGCAGAAAGCAGAATAAACAGAAAGAGAGAAAGAAAGATAGGTATCACATTTTCTACATATGTTGCCATTTTGAATATACAGTGATAGGATCATTTACTTTGTGTAAAAATGTTAGTAATCTCTTTGTGGAACAGTCAAAGAACTTTTTTGTGTGTAATCTCAGAACCATTTGACTTTTTGAGAAGAGTGATAGAAGGATTTACTTCTGGTTTTAGTCAAAATTAGTATGTAAAAATAGCAATGGATGGTTATAGCAGTATTACATGAATGAAATAGGTAGATTTTGTTTGTTTCCTTATTCTCTTTGTACTGATAAGTCATAGAGAGTGATTTTCTTTCCTGTGCCATATTTATAAAGATAAAGACTCATGCCACATGTATGTGCTGTTTCCCATTAACAACATTTTCGAGCTGTTAGAGGTTTCTCAGGTTTTGACAAAAGGCAGGGAGTGTTTACTTTATTTTATGTAAGCAGATTGTTTTAATTTACTTCTCTGTAGTTCAATACTTTCAGCTCTTTAGGAAGTGAAATCAATGGGAGTTAGTATGTTCAAGTCAATAGGTGTTTTCATGAAAGTATGAGTTAAAAACATGGGCCACCACAGTATACAGGCTTTATAGACATTCCACTCAGCCCTCATGTGGATGGGTTGTTTACTTACCCAGACTATAGCTCCACACAAAACAAAAATTAGATTTTCCTCATTTTGTTCTTACAATACTGCTGAACTTAACAACTGTGGAATTGAGAGAGAATGCCAGACCTGTGCACAGATAATATTTGGAAATGCAGACAGAACAAGGTAGAATCCATTGTTTATTTTGGGTCTGGAAGATTGTGGAGGAAAAGAGATTGAATTTAAACACACAGAAAACCCCAAGCATTCTTCTGAAACTCATTTTAGTTTATACTCCCTGCACAAACTGAACAATAAATGAGGTTCTGTCTTAGGCTCAGTCACCACCCTTAATTTATTAGAGTAAGTTTAGAGAACATGCCTGTGACTCTTAATGGAACATATTGTTGAAAGTTTACAGTAAGTTTACTTTTATATATAAAAAGAAGCTCAATATTTGTCTTGTATCAATACATTATAGCAGGGTCAGCTAGGTGGCACAGTGGATAGAGCACTGGCCCTGGAGTCAGGAAGACCTGAGTTCAAATTCAGTCTCAGACACTTGACACCTAATAGCAGTGTGACCCTGGGCAAGTCACAAACCCTGATTGCCTCACCACACCCCCACCCACACACACCCACACCCACACCCACACCCACACACACACTCTACGTGTATATTATGCAAATTTAAAATGTATATGTGTATCATACGTATATGCTTGGTAATGTTAGAAATATATATAAATGGTACACAAGAAAAGGGCAAGCCCCATTGAGGTATCTGGTTTGAGAAGAGAAGAAAAGAAACAAAAAGAAGGAAGGGAAGATAAGAAAGAAGGAAAGAAATGAAGAGAAAAAAATGAAATGTGGACTTGTATTTGGAGCAAAAATCATCCATATGTTATTTGTATGGGAAGAGGAAGAGAATAAGCTTTTTATAACATTTACTGTGTGCTAGGCACTATACTAAGTGCTTTTACAAATTATCTCATTTGATCTTCAAAACAGCCCTTCAAGGTTGGTGCTATTATTATCCCCATTTTAGCTGAGGAAACTGAAACCACCAATGGTTAAGTAACTTGCCCAGGATCACATAGTTAATAAGTGTCTGGAGATTTAAACTCAAGTCTTCTTGACTTTGGGCTCAGTGTACCATTAGCTGCTCTAACCATTGTACCGCTCGCTGCATCATGCTACCCTTCTCTCCTTTACTCAGGAAGATCTGAGTTCAGGTTTGGTCTCAGATACTTAATAGCTGTGTGACCCTGGGCAAGTTTGGTATTTTTCCCTAGTTCTTACTTCTTACATCTAATCAGTTAACAGATTCAGATCCCTCTACCTCTACATATCAGTCTCCCTTGTTCTTATTACCCACCAGCTTAGTACAAGCCTTCATCACCACCTGTTACACTTCTTCCAGCTTCTTCCTACAGGGCTGTCCTTCAGTAGTCTCTCTTTCCTCTGAATCATCCTTCATATTGCTGTCAGACATTTTCCATACAAATAGATTTAGGTCACACTTCGGTTCACAGTCCTTCATTAGATCCCTATTGCTATCAGATAAAAGTTCAAGATTACACTGTACATGTTTTATGCTCCTACCACGCTGGACTACTTACTCTGTGTCCCCTGTATGAACCTTGCACTATCATTGCTCATGCTGGTCTCTATGCCCCAAATGCTTTCTCTACCTCTCTGCCTACTGAAATCAGATTAGAAAATATTTTGAAAATAGATTCAGCTAAGCAATGATTGAGATTATTTGTGTGTAAGTATTATAGTTTTAAAATCTTATTTTTTCATATAAGTCAACAGGTTATTAGTGGTTAGCATATAGCTCACCCTTAATACAAATCATATTTGCTAACATTATGTGATAAATTGTCTAAGATAGCACTGTCCATTTATGGAATAGGTTTACTAGAATAGCACTATTCTAGAAGACAGCCATCAGTGGAAGTAGCCAAATTGCTGCTCCAGTTTCTAGGAGAACTCATCTTCTAGGGCAGGGGTGGGAAACCCGCAGCCTCCAGGCCACATGTGGCCTTCTAGGTCCTCAAGTGTGGCCCTTTGACTGAATCCAAACTTCATAGAACAAATCCCCTTAATAAAAGAATTTGTTCTATAAAACTTGGACTCAATCAAAAGGCCTTACCCAAGAACCTAGAAGGCCACATGTGGCCTCAAGGTCCCAGGTTCCCCACCCCTGTTCTAGGGGAAAGGCTCTTCAGATTCAGCCATATTTTTTTAGTAATGGCAAAGTTAAACTTACAAACTGGTATAGATTTTGCTTCTATTAATTTTAATCTTACCTAAAAGGCCTAAGCATGAATAGGTCCTTTGTTATTTTACCTCATGTGTATTCTGAAGAGATGTCACTGACGGATTTACTAACAGAAGAAACTCTGGCCTGGATTAATAAAGGAATATGGTTAGGAGTAGGTAAGAGTATAAATCAGTCTAGACATGAAGCAAAAGTATTGGGCAAGGATATTTGCTGTTTTATACAATATCTTTTATTATTTTTCTTTTCCTTCATCACATTCTGAGACTGCTCACATTTATATATTTTTTTAATGAAAAGTGCAGAACTGTAACGATGGCCAAAAAAGGTTTGAAGGGAAACTATGAAATTCTAGCTTTCTATCTTACTGAATATTTAATTTGGAGATATTCCCTGGAAAAGGTTAACTGAAATGAAAGAAAAGCAAGCTCAGGGATGAGACATGTCAGTGAGAGGAAGCAATGTTTTCACTCTGCTTCCTAATTCTTATTTTTTAGGTGGAAAATGACAGAAATCCATTTTCATTCGCTTGGTCACAATTTTTTGACTTATGTGGCCTGTATTGGTGCTCTCACTTCAGTTATAAATATCCAAGTATGTTGGTTTCAGGACCTGTTGAAAGAACTACAATGCCAGAGCCTGGACAAACATGGTTTCCATATTGTCAGCATGAGCTGAGTGGCCTCGGCTTTCAGAGGTGGGATATTACCATTCCCTCAGGCTTGCCTTTTGCAAATGTGGCTAATGCACAGAAAATGTGAGGGAATTTTTCCTACCCCTTTCAAAGATATACAGATTTTGTGAGTAAATAAAAAAATCTTATGTTGTCCCTAGGGCTCTTGACCCGGCCACATTTGGGCCTAGGAAACTTACTTTTTTATAAAAAGTGAGAGAAATAACAAGTATTTCTAAACAGTTTCTCAGTTGTATAATCTGTGATGCCATTTTATTATTCAACACTCTTGAAATGTGCAAATTAAATAAACCAAACAAAATCAAAGCACTGCAGGTCAATGTGAGACTTTCAGTAAGGGAGAAAGGAGCCATCACCCTGTGAAATTGTTGTGGAGGCAGACACTGAGGGAGAACAGGGAAGCTGATTGAAGCAAAGCTCTGCATGCCTCAATTTAAGAAAAAAAATTAGAAAACACATTGTAGATAACAAAAAATTAGCTATTTCATTTTTAAGTCATTGACTGAAGATTTATTTCGTAAACAAAGAGAGCATACAGCACAACAATTTTCTTGGCTCTTTTAAAATGATTTCATTAAATTGTAATTTCTAGTTTGACATAATGTGGCTTCATCCCTCTTTACAGAATTCAAAAATATTATGCTCTATGAGCATAAATATTCTTGTAATATATATATGTATATAAACTTGACATTCTAAGATTACAAAAAAAGAAAACTATCTCCTCCCCTCCCCTCAACCTTATAAAATCTTTTAAGCAGAGAAATTGGAAACTAAATATTTCTGGGTTTACAAGTCAAATTATTTAAACCAAGAATTTGAATGTTGTGACATATGTTGGTGTATTCACTTCAGTTATATTTAGGTATGTTGGTTTCAGAAGCTGTTGAAAGAACTACTAAGCCAGAGGCTATACAAACATGGTCTCCATATTGTTGACATGAGCTGAATGGCCCCAGCTTTCAGAGGGGGGACAGTTAACATTTCCTCAAACTTGTTTTTTGTTTTTTGTTTTTTGTTGTATTGCAAATGTGACTATTACACTTTGAGAATGTGAGGTAATATTTCATAAGTCTTTCAAAAATATACAGACTTTGTGAGTAAATTAAAAATCTTTCAACAGTGTGTCATTTGCCCCAGGTATACCTCTGCTAGATATGTACTGGGAAGAGATCAAAGAAAGAGGAAAAGGTCCTTTATGTAAAAAAAAAAATAGAGTGGTTCTTTTTGTGGTGGTGAAAAACTGGAAACAAAGAGGATATTAAACAGTTGAACAATAGCTGATTATGAACATAAGTGGAGAATGAAAGCAGGCTGGCCTGGGCCCTTCCACAGAATAGAAGCTCCATGATTTCACAAATGGGAAGAAGGGCATGAGCTTTTATGTTTGGTTGGTGGGTGTTGAAGGAAGTTCCAGGATAAGTCAGCACTAGAGAAGGCATGGTTTTGAAGCCCAGAAAGTTAGAAATAGGACTAGGAGGAGAATAATATCTTTGGATCAATATATTGACATCTTATCTCTTTGGAGATGGTGGTTCTGATGGGACATTGCTCTTGAAGCATAATTTGCTATTCTGAGACAGACCTAACATAGGCTTGTCTGGTGGTTCATGCTTGGGATTAGAATGAAATGAAACATTCATAAAATGGTATGTGAGTTACTTGGGCAAAGTAAAATAATTAAAATATTTTGACAAATATAATAAACTATAGCTTTTTTATATATCTTTAGAACATCTTTAATACTCAATATGCCTATCTTTTACTGCACTTACTTGCTTTACACAATTAGACGTTGAGTTCACAAGATCTTTGACGCATCATGGAGCAACACTTTTAAATCACACTGGATATTAAATGTACCTTTGATAAACACTCCATTTTTCCTAGTCTAGCCTAAATGATAGCCAGTAGATTTTTGATGAGGTTTAAATCAAGTAAGTTCCTCATCCACTGAACCAAGCTTGTCTCCATCTTACTTCCTGCTTACCCCTTTCACTTTTTGTTCACTCTCTGGTCTTCTCTACTTCCACACCTTGCCTGCTCAAGCATGACTGCTCCAATAGGTCCTTGCTGACTGCTTATTTCACATCCTGCTATCTCTTCGTTCTACTCTACTTCCACACCAGCTACTTTGCCCATTACCCCACACCATTCTTTATGTTTTGTTTTCCTCTATTAGAATGTAAACTCTTTGAGAGTGGGAACTGTCTTGCTTTCTTGTTTTCATTTCTCTAGCATTTATTACAATTTCTAGAATATAGTAAGTACTTAACAAATACTCTATTTTTTGGATAAATTCCTTAATGTTTCGTGATATTTGGTATGGTACAAGGTTATTTATGAATTAGTTTTTTTTTTCTTTTTAAATACAACTTCAAGAAGCCTATCCCACACTGAAGAAGAATCAAAAACAACCCTTCTCTCTAGATTCCAGTTCCCTTTGAAGATTAATTAGGCCATTTTCAAGTCATACTTTGTCAGTTCTTGGTTTTTGTTTTTTTCATTTTTCACTCTGCTTTTCTTTTCATTTTCTTTTCAATTGTGGGGCTTGAATGATCCTTGAAACACTTGACTTCCTCACACCAACAGCCACTGCAGTGTCTCTTAACAATTATTGAAGTGTGCTCATTAAGATATACAGTTGCAGCATAGGCAGTTAAAAACACGACAAAAGAAAATTATGAAATATGTATATTATAAAGAGTGATAACTTGAGGATATGGTGGAGTAAAATGAGTTTTTTCCCCTCTCGGTTGGAATCTGAGGGATGGAAAGTTGGGGGTTCCTTGAGTAGTGTTACATTAAAAATAGCATAAATACCTACATTTTGTTTTTAACCAAAATTTTTTGAAGTTGTTTCAACTCCATGTAATTCACTTGATTTTATAGATTGCATAATTTTTTCTCCCTCCCCACTATCTTCCAACCACAAGAATATCCCTCTACTCCTCATCCAAGTGTTTCTCAATCCCTTTACCAATAAGAGACTGGAGGAATCTGGGTCACACTGGAAGGTAAGCCACTCCTACCCTGGAGTTTTTATAACCAAGTATGCCTTTCTGTATATATTCAAGGCCATTTTGGGATTCAGGGGATTGTTGATACTATCGGATGGCACTGGGTGGCTCCCTGGAGCCCCATCCTTCTGTACCCCCTGCCACCCTCAGAGTTCAGGACAGGTTGAGTGCATGAATCATGAGCTTAAAACCATGTTAAGCAAGATTTGCGGGGAGATCGATTTACAATGACCCTCCCCATTCCCCTTTTCTACTTACGTAGAAGACCAAGGCAGGAATTATACCCATCACCTTTTGAAATGTTATTTGGCCACCACCCCCGACTACTAAGCCTTTCTTCCCAGTCTATATATCTCTCTTTGGATGGAGACACAAATGTGGCCTCCTACATCAGAGTCTTCTAACTACTCCTGAAGAAACTCCATGAAGAAGGAGCCCTAGTACAGATGGCACGTATAGATTACACCCGACTTTGACTTTGAGGCCACATGTGGCCCTCTAGGTCCGTAAGTGTGGCCCTTTGACTCAATCCAAACCTCATAGAACATTTCCCCTTAATAAAAGGAAAATTCTATAAAACTTGGACTCAGTCAAAAGGCCACACTCAAGGACCTAGAAGGCCACATATGGCCTTGAGGCCACAGGTTCCCCACCCCTGACCTAGGTTATACTTACCAGGAACCTAGTCAGATCCAAAGATTGATACAACGAATTTTCTCACAATTATATATCTCAGGCAACCCAAATGTCTTATCTGAAACCTGGCCCTGGTTACTGTTTTCATGTTTCTTTGATTGTTTACAGACACTTGGAGGGAGTGAGGCACATCTTTTCCTGCTTTCAGGAAATAGTACCTGTTTGCTCTTTCCCTCCCAATTTAAAAAGTCTCTTATCTTTCCTCCAATTAGAAATTAGATTACCTAATTTTGTATCCTGGTTAATTCATTGGTCTTATCTGATTAATTGTTTTAATGCATAAAAGTCTGTCTTCTGTGTTTGAGGTCCAGTGCCAAAGCTGAAGAAAGCTACTGGTCCCAATTTCTTGGGCAATTGCCATGCATTGCTTAATAAATTGATACACTCAGAAACTCGATCCTTTGTTTCCTCAGTCATTTCATCTTTCTCCCTCCACAGAGGTTTGTTTTTGGATGCATTCTATTTTGAATTAAAATGTATATAAATTCTTTCTAGAGAAGTCTCTGTAACTCTCTGCCAATGGTCTTACATTCTTAAAATTCATGGGATAGTGAGCAGTGTTCTGCAATTTTTTTGAATCTATTTCTCCTCAATCATATCTTATGAAATAAATTTTAAAAAAAATCTATAATTACAGTTGTCTTGGTAGATTATTATCTATTTTGAGTTAAAAACCCATTTTGTTCTGGAATCGGGAACATAGCAGCCATCTAATTTTCTCTATTCCCTAAAATCCACTATGTTCCTGTTTAATTATACCCATCTATTTACTAGCACACTGGCCTTTCCCACATTTGCTTGTATATGTTTTCTTCAATCACTTTACAATCCAGTTCTTTTTAATCAGGTATCTTATAATGTGCACTGTCTGGTTTGTTCTTTATAGCTATTCCAGCTTTAAATCTTGAATCTTTTGTGAAAACTGAGTTTCTAATTCATTTAAAAGTGTCTTTCTGCATTGCGTGAAAGTAGGGCTTGTTAAAAATATTTTTGAAGTAGAAATATTTCTAATAATGATGGTCACATCTGTAAATGCCTTTATTTATACTTCTTGCACACCTCTAGAACTAATCCAACTGAAATGGTGAGTCATATTGATCAGGAAGTAGGTTTATATGATGGATCACTATACAGAGTTCTAAGAGTATCCATTGTAACAATGGATCTTGTTGATTTATTTGATGGAAAAGTACCATTGGATTTGTCCTCATATCCTCATTGAAGCTTTAGATATTACTCAACCATCAAGCATTTTTGAGCACTTACTACATGCTAGGCACTGTACTAAGTGCTGGAGATCCAAAGAAAGGTGAAAACAGACCCTGTCCTCAAGAAGCTCACAATCTAATGGGTAAGACAGATTTGTAAACAACTCTCTCTCTCTCTCTCTCTCTCTCCCTCTCTCCTCCCCTTCTCCTATATACTCACACATAAGATATATACAAGGTAGAATCTATGGAGACAATTTGAGGTAGAAAGGCCTTTCTTAGAATGTACTGGGTTGCTTCTCACTGGATATCTCAAAATAAAGGTTGAATGACCACTTACTGGGCATGTTATGGATAAGATTCTTATTCAGATATCTATAGACTAGATAGTACTTTCCAACTATGTGCTTTTGTATCTTCTAATAACTACTCAGTGAGATAAGTAGGTCGAGTATTATTAGCTATAGTTGAAAGATGAAGAAACTGAGGATCAGTTTGTCACACGTGCTATATATCACTGAATCTCCCACCCTTTGTGGTTTCCTCTAAGATTCTACTCAAAAGCAGCCTTCTGTCTGAGATTCTTCTTTTCCAGCTGCTGTGACCTGTTATAGATTATCTTATTGTTTCTCTCTCTCTGTCTCTGTCTTTCTTTCTCTCATCTGCAACATTAGAATGCAAGACCTTTGAGTAGGAACTGTTTCACTTTTATCTTTGTATCTTCAGTGCCTAAAAAATACTGAATGATTAATAAATGTTTGATGATTGATTAGTTGATGATAGTCCCTCAGATAATTGAGGCTAGTGATTGTGCCTCTTGTCTTCTCACATTCTCTTCTATTTTTTCATTTTTTTGGATTAGTGTTACAGTGCCTTGATTTCTCAAATTGTCACTAGCTTCCAATTTCTCCATTCTAATTTTTAAGGAAGCATTTTCTTCAGTAAGCTTTTGGACTTCCTTTTCCATTTGGCCAATTTCACTTTTTTAGGGCATTCTTCTCCTCATTGGCTTTTTGGATCTCTTTTGCCGTTTGGGTTAGGCTATTTTTTAAGGTGTTATTTTCTTCAGTATTTTTTGGGTCTCCTTTAGCATCACTCTCAGTTTTTCCTCTACTTCTCTTACTTGCTTCTCAAAATCCTTTTTGAGTTTTTCCATGGCCTGGGATCAATTCATATTTTTCATGGAGGCTTTAGATGTAGGAGCTTTGGCTTCATTGTCTTCTTCTGGTTGTATGTTTTGATCTTCTTTGTCACCAAAGTAAGATAATATAGTCTGACTCTTTTTGCTCTGCTTGTTCATGATCCCGACCAATTACTTGAGTTTTAAACTCTTTGTTAAGGTAGGGGTCTGTTTCCATTGTGGAGAATGTACTGTCCCAAGCCTTAGGGGTTTTGTGCAGCTGTTTTCAGAGATACTTCTAGGGACTGTAAATTTTCAGTTCTTCCAAGGTGCTGTGATCAAGGGTGAGGTGTTTACTCTTTTCCTGGCCTGTGCTCTGGTCTGTGAATGACCACAAGCACTCTTTTGTGTCTTGGAACTCTGAAGAGGGTTTCATCTCCACAGCCACTACAAGCTCCACCACGCCAGAACTCCTCCTCACCCCAGAACCGCCACCCAGAATTGTGACCCAGATCCGAGCACAGGCAAAGCAAGAGAATCCTGCGCCAGCAGAGAGATCCCTGCAATCCCCCTCTGATCGGCCACTCGATTCCCCTTCAGTCTGTGAACCAGAAGCTCAGGAGGCAACTGCCACCCTGGGGCCGAGTTTGGGGACTGGGGCTGGAAAACTACCGGGCTCCTCTCTCACCACCATAGAAACAGACTTTTCCCACTGACCTTCTAAGTTGTCTTTGGCCTTCATGGGTTGAGAAGTCTGGAAACCGCCACAGTTGCCCCTGATTCAGTCCCCTGAGGCCTGCTCCAGGTTTGTTGTGACCTGCGTTCCTGTCCCAGCCCAGTGCAATATACCTTTCCGATCAACCATCCAGGTTATCTTGGGCTGGAAGTTTGTTTCACTCTGTCTTTTTGTGGGTTTTGCTGCTTTAGAATTTGTTTAGAGCAATTTTTTTATGTAGGTATTTGGAAGGGTTTGGGGAAGAGCTCAAGCAAGTCACTGCTTTTACTTTGCCATCTTGGCTCCGCCCCTCCCTGTCTTCTCTTTAGGCTAAACATCAACAGTTTCTTCAACTGGTTCTTGTATGGCATGAGTTCAAGATCCTTCATCATCTTGGTTTCCTCTCTCTGGACATTAGCTTAATCAGTTCTTGCTAAAATGTGATGTTCATAAATGAACACTGTATTCTATATATGGCTCACAGATGTGGCAGCTTCATTGATGTTTCTTTTAATCACCTCCGGCCAGAAGCAAATCCTGCAGTATTTATGAAAGCCTAGGGTGGCTAATGTGCTAGCTGTTGGAACCAGTTAATTTGGAGTTACTTAAGACAACTGCCAAATGAATGTGTCTGCCATATTGGTTTTCCTTTTTAATCCCTTTTTGAATATGGTAGCAGTAATGTAACAAATAGATACCTGAAAGAGTTAATGTATTTCCTAAACATCTTGCTTACAACTAGATAGTGCCTTAGTCAGTGGGAAGAATCTGACTCGTTATATTTCTGAATACATACACACCTGATATAAAACTTTCTTTTGCATTTTTCCTTTATGGAATTATGGTGTTTAATTTTTCACTATCTAGTCACTTTGGAGGTAATACTGAACTTCACTATTGCTCCATTTACTGGGCATGCTACAAACCTCTACTGTGTTATAAAGTCTTGAGTTGAACATAATAGAATTATCCTTTCAGGAGAATTCCATCACTTCTACTAAAAGGGAGAAGCATTTAGATCACACACTTCATGGGAAGCAGAATGGTCTCAAGGAAAGAACAGTAGAAAATTTGGTCTAGTTCCAACTTTGCAGTTTACAGTGTGGCCTTGGGCAGACTAGTGGACTTATCTGAGTTTCAACTTCTTTATTTTAAAAATGAATACTTGGACAAAATAATACTCTAAGACCCTTCCAGCTCTAACCATCTATCATTTTATTTTGTTTCCTCTCAGTTATTATCACTAGTTATGTGTAATAATCATGGAATCAACATGGCTTATGAAAATTATTTTTTACTCCCTCTACTGGCTGCCCAGCAGACAGAGACCAAACTCTCCTGGTCCCATCTAGCTCTTTGTGGATTTTAATTGACAGGGTTGGTGCATATAATAAAGTTGTTTTGGCATGACTGACAAGGTGTTGGCATTTGAACAAGAATAGTCATTTTAATCTTACCCTCATTTGAAATGCAAAAGAGAAAATTGGTGTTTTGTTGAGTAAAAAGGGTTTTAAAAATAGTTTCCAGTAAAAATAATTAAAACAAAACTTACTTATGCTCTTTTAAAAAATAGTAAGTTAATAAGCTCTGGCTAACATTTCAATCTGGAATTTCCCTAGACTATCCTTTTTATGATAAAAGCTGGATTTTAAATTGAGATTTTATGTGCTTAGTCCACATTGTAAAGCCCAGCCCTGTTGTTTAGGGCCAGATATGGACACTATTTAATTCTGTTTATTATAGGAATCAAGTGCTTTTGGAAAGAGAGATTTGTGAGCAGCTGTTTGATATGGTCTTTCTGGTGAGATGGAGATACATTTCTCTTACATAGCATGGAAAAAGCAGTTCATGAGGCTCCTGGAGGCTCTTTACTGTGAAATGTAGCCCTGCTGGCAGGTTTCAGAAGCACAGAGACTTGCTGTTAATTAGTTGGGCTGGCTCTGACAGGTGTCAGTTTAAGAACTAGGCTTCAGAATGATTTTTAATATAGAAAGATGTTCTCAACAGTTGACAAAAGAAAAGTAATATAATTTTTTAAAAATTTTTACTTTCTGCACTAGAACTACTTTTCTTATTTTGAGAAACTGATTGGCATGAAGGAAAGTATTGGGGAGGTTATTTCCAGCATCCCATTCATTGTGAAAGTTTAATTTTAGACTAATGGTAAAGGCTTTTACAGATTTGTTTTGAAAACAATGTTGTTAAAGCAGCTGATTGGTTTTTTTACTAAGACTTTTTTTTTTAATTTATCTTGGAATGATAATTAACTGAAATATATAGTCAGCTTGAAGTAGGTTCTTGAATGTAATATTTAATATTTCCTGCAATCATATAAGAAAATTAATTGACTTGGTGGGACATCAAGATGGCATTTAGTTTGAATACAGGCTATTAATATGCACTTGGCATTGATATGAATGAAAATGAGGCCCTAAGCATGAAACGTTGTCAGAATCTCAGGAGCACCAAGGCTGGTCATGCTCCCATGATCCTCACTCATGAGCCCATGTTTCTCCAGAGCTTATCCCAAGTAACAAGTTGGGGTTATGAACATTAATGGTTTTGTGTGTTACATGAATGAAAAGGCAGAGGTATTTTCATATGTTTAAATAAATCCATATCAAGAAAAAAATACACATACACAATTGCATTATACTGTTGGGGTATCACTGGGAATTTAGCAAATGCAGAGAAATTTGTATTATTAATAAAGTTTTGGTCTAAAAATAAATTGTGTTACTTTCTTAAAGTATTAAAGCATATGTACATAATTACTTCTGTAAAGAATTTAGGTGGTTTAATAGGAGTGGGGTCTGAATGTTAAGACTTTGGGAGTTATTGTGTGTGTGTGTGTGTGTGTGTGTGTGTGTGTGTGTGTGTGTGTGT